>NW_021136744.1:0-132342 GCF_004193835.3 Ostrinia furnacalis | reverse complement strand
TAGTATTTCTCTTCGACAAATACTTTAACACATTGTGAACCACTTTTCTTTCACGACTATAAAAATATTTTAGCAATTTAATTCATAAAACCAATTGCGCACATTTAAAATAAAGTTTGTTTACACTTTGACAGCAATAGACTGACATGCAAGGTGACATGCCAATGAAGTTTTCAGTTACTGTTGCCATTAAAAGAAATTAGTACCATTAGTTTTCCGCAACATGGCGAGGGTTTTTATGTTCCTGGTCAGGCTATAATTGTTAAAACTAAGGCTGAATTGCGCCACCTAACTTGAACAGTTGTAGTTCTTGCAACTCACGAAGACGAGTGAGCTTTACTTGTGTGTTTACGTGTACACTCAGCGTCAAAGACGTTGTTGTGACAACAAAAACATCTTAAAACTTTATTTTAAAATATGATAGTCAAAATATACCCTATCACTACATCATCATCATCATCTCAGCCATAGGACGTCCACAGCTGAACATAGGCCTCCCCCAATGCTTTCCATGCTGCCCGGTTGGTAGCGGCCTGCGTCCAGCGCCTTCCTGCTACCTACCTTTATGATGTCGTCGGTCCACCTTGTTGGTGGACGTCTCACGCTGCGTTTTCCGGTACGCGGCCTCCACTCCAGAACCATGCTGCCCCATCGGCCGTCGGTTCTACGTACTATGTGCCCTGCCCGTTGCCACTTCAGCTTGCTAATCCATCGGGCTATGTCAGCTACTTTAGTTCGTTTCAAAATCAAAATCAAAAATATTTATTCAGTTTAGACCACAAGTGGCACTTATGAACGTCAATAGAAAATAATAAAAAAAGAAAAAGGTAGCCCTTATGGGGCACTTTACATGTCTCCTTATCTTTTGGGCCCTACCAGCGCTTCGAGACAAACATATGGCAAGTGCTGAGAAGAAACGCCGGAACAAACTCAGTCACCACTTATTGCCAGGAATTATCTAACGGTAAGAATAGTCAAATTTAAGTACATCAAATATGTGCAGACTGAACTGACCACGCATCCTTGTCATCAATATAGTCTCGAACCTTGTAGTACCCTTTGGACATAAGGGTATTTTTTATATGTATCTTAAATTTGTTTATTGGCAATTCGACAAGGTTGTGTGGTATTTTGTTAAATATGGTAATACATTTCCCCAAGAATGAATTACCTATCTTATGCAACCTAAATGATGGAACAGCAAGTTTATTCTTATGTCTCGTGTTAAATGAGTGGACGTCACTTTTCTTAGTAAATAAATGTATATGTTTACGGACATACATAATGTTATCAAATATGTATTGCGAAGCCACAGTCAATATATTGATTTCTTTAAAAACTTCTCTAAGCGAGTCACGTGGTTTAAGACCGTATATTGCCCGAACAGCTCTTTTCTGTAAAATGAAAATTGATTCTATGTCTGCTGCTGAGCCCCACAGTAAAAGACCATAAGACATAATACTATGAAAATAACTAAAATATACAAGCCTTGCTGTTTCAACATCAGTCAAGTTTCTGATCTTTCTCACCGCAAAGGCAGCTGAACTAAGTCTTCCCGCCAAGGCAGCAATATGGGGGCCCCATTGTAATTTACAGTCTAGGGTAATACCTAGAAAGACAGTAGAGTTTATCAGTTCAATGCGTTCATTATTTACTGTAATATTAGTATTAACTTGTTTGACATTAGGCATAGTGAATTTTAAACATTTGGTTTTTTTTGCGTTTAATAGCAAATTATTAGTTGTAAACCAGTCTAATACTTTGGAAAGAGCATTATTCACGTCGTCAAATATTTCCTGACGCCTGTCAGTTTTAAAAATTAAAGAAGTGTCATCAGCAAATAATACTATCTCACAAAGGTCCTTTGAATAAAAAGGTAGATCATTTATATAAATCAGAAAGAGCAATGGTCCCAGTATTGAGCCTTGGGGCACTCCCATTTTTAGGGGGGCGCCCGAAGAGTTAGTTCCGTGAATATTTACTTTTTGTAATCTGTCTGAGAGGTAAGAGTGTAATAGGCTTAAGGCCTTGCCTGATACGCCATAATGTTCTAGCTTAAATAACAGAGTTTGATGATCAACACAGTCAAACGCCTTCGATAAGTCACAAAATACACCAATAGTATCATTGGTGTATTTTGTGACTATTTATACCACCATCTTTTTTCTCCTGCCAAGCATCGAAAATGTGTTTGATAAGAGCAACCCCTGCATCGGTCGTACTTTTCCCTTTTGTGAACCCATATTGTTTTTCATGAAACAGTTTATTTAAGGTAAAATGAGACAGTAGTTGATTGAAAATATTTTTTTCAAATATTTTACTGAGCGCAGGTAGTATCGATATAGGTCTAAAGTTGGATGGGTCACTTTTGTCTCCTGCTTTAAATAATGGTATGATTTTACTATGTTTCATCATTAAAGATATGAGCTAAATGGGGAGCTATAAGAGGAATGATGGGTTTTATTATGTCTGTTGATATGCCCCATATATCCTCTGTCTTTTTTATATTTAGTTCTATGTTTAGGGATCTCCTCATTTCCGATTCGATCTCGTAAAGAAACACCGAGCATAGCTCTCTCCATAGCACGCTGTGCAACTTTGAGCTTCTGTATAAGGCCTATAGTGAGGGGCCACGTTTCGTTCTATCACTATAAGTTAAGGATTATTTTCCTATTAAGAAGTACTTATGACCACTACGCTTGATTAGATACGATTGAACTATTTATTTGCATACATATAGTTTTGAACACCCAAACTCCAAAATAGGTAAGGCGGTTATCACACTGCGCCGCGCTCCGCCGCGGAGCGCGTGATTTCATATAATAAATCCCGCGCGCAGACTCGTTGTCTGTGTGTTGTGCCGCGCGTGTTTTCTATACAAACTAAGGTCCTTGCATAATTATAACATAATGATTAAATCTGTCGTCCCGCGTACCGGCGGAGCGCGGCGCAGTGTGATAACCGCCTAATAGGTGAATACCGCGGAGACTAAGATTGAATAAGCATAACAACGAAATCGGGCGATTAACACGTGAATACAAAAAGTGACTCCAGCGATCAAATCGCTTGCATGTCGTTGGAGTTTGGGTTGTTACGTGAATACGGCTACTGATGATTTTGGTTATCTTAGACGCTGACGACTGTACATGCACATAACGATTAGTGAGCGAGCCCCACCTCACATGTACAGCTCACTCACCTTCGTGAATTGCAACAACTAAAACTATAACATTAAGGCCCAGAACAGACCGTGAAACGCAACTGCAACTGCTAGTTACTTTTGAGTTGCATCTAAGTTTCTGCCATAGCGTCCGTTGAGAGACCACACATGACGCGACCAGTTTGAAACTTTCAGTTTCAGTTTCATTCATCAGAATCATCAGAAAGTTGCAGTTTCGTTGCAGTTGCGTTTCACCGTCTGTTCTGGGCCTAACCGGTGTTTTTTTGTATGGAGTTTGACAGATTTGTGATTGTGACGTTTGTCATCATTGATTTTTTCATTAAATTCAGCGATGCAGCTAGCAGTAGTTAGAATTCAGTTTTTTATTTACCTAAATTGTTAATTAATTTATTATAATGTCGTTATTAACTTCATACTCTGTTACCCAGACCCAAAGATGGCGAACAACAAAGAACTAAAGGCGTTCCAGCGACTGGTATCCCTGAAACCCCTGGATGTCTCCCTGATGAAGACTCTACCAGCCGGTATGTGCCTACTGCCAGCCGGGATGTCCCTGATCGCCAGCCACATCATCATGATTTTACAATTTAATAACGATATATAAAAACTTTAATGGGTTTTGAGTGTGATAGATATTGGTTAACACGTGTTTTTTCTTTAGCTCAAGTAGCACCCTGATTTAGAATGACGTTTTTAAGCAGTTTTTAATATGTATCAAATATTTCATTGTGAAGTGTGTTATTAATTTAAGTAAATTACCTACATATTTTAAATTTTAATAGCTTTGAACACTTAATTTATACGAGTATGTAATTAAATTTTTAAATCAACAAAGGCGTATAAGTGTGAATAGAGTAGGTAGGTAAGTACTTCTAAGCTTTAACTGCCATTATTTTCAGAACAAGTTTAGTGCGACGCTTTTTCTTTTGACTCGACTGCGCGACGCAAAGGACACGGTAGATAGTATTACCGTGCAAAGGATGTCCTAATTTATCCTCATAAGACACGTGTAGTGAAAATAATAATGACTTCAATATCTCCGTCAATATAATAATATTGGCTACACACTGACACGCTAATTATAGCGTGCTAATGGTCATTAAACCATCACGTAGATTTTGAGTGATGATCATTTTTCGTAATGACCATTTACTTGATGAATTGGTTTTTTACGAAGATCCTAACATTCATTGTTCCCGACCTACTAAACAGACACGTCAATGTCTTAAAAAATATCGAATTGAATGTTACTGTTATACAATGGAGCATTTCGAATCGATAAAGTTTCTGTGTGGAATAGAGAAGTTTCTGAATATCCGTCGTGATTTTATCTACCTAAAGCTAAAACAGCAGATTTTAACTATCTTTGGAGTTCTATTAGAAGGCATCGTCTCATTTGTGTTAATCCTAGAGAACTTTTCATTTTTATTGCATTCTCAGCCAGTACGTCTCATAGCTTATGGTTTGTTAAGTTTCCAACTTCTGTACCTCGTACAGAGTATCCTCTCTGGATTATACTTTGGGCCAAGATTCGGTTCAGAGTTTACAAATCTTCTGACGAACCTGTCACGCGCCCATCAAGTCGTTCAACACGATAGCTCGTACCAAAAACTTCTGGAGCAGCTTAAGATCAAATGTATACTTACCGTGTGTATTCTAGCCATCCTTAGGACAGTTTTAGGAACACACCAAATATTAAACTATGAAAATAAAGAGTTATATCATCATTATATAATTATGTTGTTTGCTTTAAAAATCTGGGCGGAGACAAAATTTTTGATTGCAATACTAATGTACTGCTCCTTACTTTGTGTGATCAAAACTATTCTCCTGACTTTAAATACCCTAGTGAAAGACATGGCCCTAGATGACTCTATTGGAGACTATTTAAAGGATTTAGTTACGACCTACCAACAACTGTTTGAGTGTACTCTACGATTAAAGAAGTGCTTTGGCAATCAGGTAAGTAGATAACATTATGTTTCTCTGCTTACGAGCGGCTATAGATTATTTATACATGTGTCTAGATGTTGGTAAGCAAATTGATTTGTGATTTTGTTTCAGATACTATTCGCATTATTTATAGCAGGAAGTCACCTCATATTTTTGATATACAGATTTTGTCAAGAGAATTTAACACACGTACGGTTTTTTAAGTTATTTAACCTTAATCTCACGTAGGTACCTATACATTTCCATAGGGATAACTTTGACTTTTAATTCTTTTAGGAGGGTCCACTTATCTTTAGGCCACACGGGGTCAGCCATCTAATCGTGCATATATCCTGGGTCATCATATGTTCCCGTTACGGCCAAGAAGTGCACAACATGGCTTCGAAACTCAACCGAATCCTAACCAAAATTTGCTGCGAAGTTTCTACAGGTAAAAAGTTTAAGTGTACCTAAAAGGCACCATTTAAATTCCCGCAATATAGAAAAAACATCCTCAAAGAAGTTGGTTAATTTTACCGATATACGAGTATGTACAAAAGGCAATCGCAGCGTAACACGTCCATCCACAAGGTGAACCGATGACCTCATAAAGGTTGCAGGAAGGCGCTGAATGCAAGCCGCTGTCAATAGGCCAATCTGCAAGTCATTGGGGGAGGCCTATGTTCAGCAGTGGACATTGATGACTGATATGATACCAATAATCTAAGAATTATGACCCTGAACCGTTTTAACGATGACTTAGCTTGGCTCTATTATTTTGTTTCCAGACGTAAAAATGACAAGTACGAAAGACCTGAAGGACTTCCAGCGCCTAGTATCCTTGAGACCCCTGGAAGTTTTCCTGCTACAGCCAATGCCAATGGGAATGTACCTACCTCCTGCCAGCTGGGATGTCAATTACTGCGCAGTATATAATCGTCATTTTGCAGTTTAATGATGTTATTTAGCTCTCATTCGGCATGTAGGGAAAACTTTAGTCTTATAACGTACATACATTATTGCAAACGACCATAAATCTGCTTACGGATATGATTAATGGTTCGTTCAGCAGTTCGTCCTTTAGTTACTTGTAAACGCAATATTATAGATCGTTTCATCCACGGAGACGCGCCCCACCAATCTAAGATTGGCGGAAGATTGGCAATCTTCCGCTAATGTTTGAGTGTTATCAGTACACACTAAATTATCCATGAGTGTACACCCACATTACAATAATGACGCTCGGATTTCTCGGATCACCCTCCCCGCGAGTCCCGCGACCCCTCGACCAAAAATTGGTGGGGCGCGTCTTCGTGTATAAAACGTTCTATATTATAGATTATGTATAGATTCTATACACATATTCCTATCTACTTAATAATTTATAGGTACCTATAATTGTGTGTAAACTTAGAAAAAAATTTTTATCAAACGAATTTATTACCAAGATACTTGTAGCACAAACAAAAGTGCATTTTAATATTCACAGCTCATTCGAGTTTAATTTTCGGCAAGCGAATACGATAATCGACAAAATGAACAATAACGCCACCATTGAGGCTATTGGTCAATCGATTAAACCTCATCAACTTGGAATCGAATCATTCGACTTGATCAGTTTTAAATTAGCTTTGATGCTGGACCGATATGAATTTTAATTAGTGTACAAAATAATTGGGATCCGTGAACGATAGATCGACAAAAGCTTTAGTGAATTCTGAATAACGCCATGTTTTATATTTGCGAAAAAAACTGTTGTTAAAAGTTCGTGATTTTACAGTATTTAAAAAAAATTAAACCAACAACAACAGAAATCCGTTACCCGAACATTAAAATTTAACAGCGAGCGCACTGAAATAAATATGTTTCAGTGCAAAATGGTACCGAGTTGCTAACATTTCCTTTAACACCTGTATAATTTTCCATATTTGTTTTTTTTTGTTACCATTTAACAAATATACGCTAATAAATAAACTATAGCAACATCCCAAATTTTATTTCGATTTGGTTGACTTTAATCGAGCTACTGTTTTGAAAAAAGTTTTTCAGTCAGAATTTCGGGATTCTTTCCAGGCAGACAAGTTGGAGCGCGCCTAACGAGCGCAGAGGCCGGCTCAAAGCCCTAATGGCCGCAAATAAACCCAAATCGCTCTAATTGAACGACCGACTGCCGAAATACTGAGTCAAAGAGTCTCATGTTCCCGTCTCTATTTATTTGGCAGAAAGAAACACTCGACTTAATGAAAGCTGGCGCGAAATATGATGTAGAGCTTGCGTACACATTACGTAGTAAGTCACGAGTAAAATCGACGGCACAACAAACATCTGTGTTGCAATATAAATAAAAAAAATTTTCAGTCAGAATTTCGGGGTTCTTTCCAGGTTAACACATACAACTTAGGTGTTTTGCTTAATTTGCTGCCATCGATAAATCTCAGGGCTGAAGAATCGACGTCTCTGTAAACCTACAGCATGTGGCTGTGGAGACCAGCTCCAGTTCAGACTTGAGTAGGTATCAATGTTTGCACAAGATCAGACCACCTGGCTCGGGTCATGAGACTCATGAGTTGCAATTGAGATCGAGCTTTGTTGGGGCAAATTAGTGCCGTTGACATGAAAGAAGAAGAAAGAGAAGGAAAAATAAATCACTTAGGCCCGATTCAACCAAACTTTTATCCGAGTTTTAGTATGGGAAATATGTCCAAACGTAAATTTATATTTACGTTTGGTCGAATCCACCCATAATCCAATAAAGGAAATATCCATGCATCAAGGAATACAAATTGTAAGGAAAGGAAAGATATTTTTGCACTCTTGATTGTGCAGGTTCACAGTAATATTTTCATGGAATTCACTCGAGTGCATCCGTAATACATTTCAATTTTCATTTGAGCAAAAATTAATTAATTAATTATTAAATCACTACCGAGAACTTCCAACAGCCAGGTAGCTTAATACCGAATACGTACCAATATATCTTGGTTAATAAATGATAGTAGCAGAGAGCAGTCCATTAAAACTCCCAAGCTAAATTCAGAGCGGTTAAGTAATTAAAAACGCAATTAATTAAGTCAGAAGATAAAGGTATGGGCCATGCCAATCCAATGTAATTATTTTAGGTACGATGAAAATAAATGAGCACGTCGTTTTTGGGTTGTGATTTTCCAATTTGTTTTAGACTGTACCTACCTAGGTACCAAAATTCCATGACTCTACCTACCTACTAATAGATAGAGCTGATCAGCTTTCATCCTATTTTGAAATCTAAGCTTACTTTCAAGCTGTTTTTAAATGGATGTTTAGTATGACTTACCTAAGATAGTGTTAGGTAGGTACGTAAGTAGATCAGATAGGTAGATTTACNGTCATTATACTGCTAGGTGAGCGATATGTCAAAACCGACGTTTGGTCGAATCCACCCATAATTTAATAAAGGACATATCCATGCATCAAGGAATACAAATTGTAAGGAAAGGAAAGATATTTTTGCACTCTTGATTGTAATACATTTCAATTTTCATTTGAGCAAAAATTAATTAATTAATTATTAAATCACTACCGAGAACTTCCAACAGCCAGGTAGCTTAATACCGAATACGTACCAATATAATAATATTATCTTGGTTAATAAATGATAGTAGCAGAGAGCAGTCCATTAAAACTCCCAAGCTAAATTCAGAGCGGTTAAGTAATTAAAAACGCAATTAATTAAGTTGAAGATAAAGGTATGGGCCATGCCAATCCAATGTAATTATTTTTTGGTACGATGAAAATAAATGAGCACGTCGTTTTTAGGATGGCATTTTACTTACCAAAATCCCATGACTCTACTTACCTACTAATAGATAGAGCTGATCAGCTTTCATCCTATTTTGAAATGTTTTTAAATTGATGTTTAGTATGACTTACCTAAGATAGTGTTACGTACCTAACTACGTAGATCAGATAGGTAGGTAGATTTACAAGTAACTTGCAGATTTTAGAGAAGTTTGAAAATTTCTCACAATTTGGTATAACGAGGCCATGTTAATATTACAGTTAACATGCTAAATTGTAACTTCATCTTGAAGCCAAAGTAGAGTGAAGTATATTAATGTTCCACAAATTTTCCCTGAAGTTGTCAATGTTTTCGGTACGAACGATTCGATAATTTAGAAACAATTCCAAGTATTACATAACAAGTGGATTGGGTTGGGTAGCCATGTAGGTACCTGCTTAATAACACCCGTATTCACAAGCAGCAAATCGAACGGACAACGTTGAATAGAGCTCTGTGATTGGTTCGTGTGTGACCCTGCGCGTCCACACGCACTGTGAGACCTCATAGTAATGTTTGTGATTACGGGCGTAAATCTATTTGTAAATATCAGCTCTCTAATAAGATAAACAAGAAACCGAGAGTCGGTAGTTCTACAACTGTTCACAACTCACACGAAATTGTTCACACTCACACACAACACTCACGGACAGTCGATCCACCAATTTCCTTGCTTCCATTAAAGGTATTCATTTACTTGTCCCCTTTTACTGCCCAACATAAGGTAGGTACGTATTATAACGCCAACATTGTATTTATGTTATGTACACTTTACTTCCCCGGGAACACTCCACTCCCGCTTTGAATTTATAACTAGAACCGGGAGTAAGTAGGCAGAAGGCAATAAACAGGAAACGTGCTAAAAGCTTCCAGGCAAGATTCGAAACTTAGTGGATACTAGAGAATCACATTAAAATAACAAAATAGCTTACTCATTCTATTTCGATTTCCGGGAAGCCCTGAAATTTCCTAAATCAACAAAGAAATTCAAGAAACTTGCCCTCGATTTTTAAGTGCTTGTACCTAAATTCTTATTATTTATTAGACGGGTCGTAACGTAAAAAAATGTTAAAAGTATTTGCATAAATAATAAAGATACGTAAAAAAGAACTAAGGGAACATAAAAGCCCCAAGGAAAAGCCTACCTAAAAAAGATACCTAATAATGAAACGAGTGAACATCGGCAATTTCTTGTTTTTTACAATTTGATAAATTAATCTTGATAAATCTGTAAATCCCACTTCATGATTGTTTAAAGGAAGGAAAACAGACTTTTCTCTGTAATGCCTATAGAACAAGCTTTGTAAAGTACAAACAATACGTGCACACAATACCAACAGAGCTTCTTGTATGTTAAATCATGATTTGTTATGTTTTGTTTTGCTCTGAGCAAAAGCGTAGACGTGACAAAGTTGACTGTTTGAGTTCATACACAATCACAGCAAATATAATTTTTAAAATAGCACGAAAGCTTTGAAAATTCGTAATGTTACCTTAGGTGCTCACAACGTAGGTATTTATTTCGAAATACATAATATCTTGGATATTAAAATAAATTATGTAGAATACTAGCTTTCCGCCCGCGGCTTCGCCCGCGTGGAATTTTGTCTGTCACAGAAAAACTTTATCGCGCGCGTCTCTGTTTCAAAAACCGGGTAAAAAACTATCCTATGTTCTTTCCCGGGACTCAAACTATCTCTATGCCAAATTTCATCAAAATCGGTTGCGAGGTTTAAGCGGGAAAGCGTAACAGACAGACAGACAGACAGACAGACAGACAGAGTTACTTTCGCATTTATAATATTAGTTGGGATTAGTTGGGATTTACACGTGTCCAAATTGAAGTTTAGTTCGAGTTTAATTATTTTCTAAATTACTGGGTAGGAAATATGTGTGGAAATAAAACGTTTCATTATACATGCATGATATTTTATTACACTGTACAATAAATATTGGGCTGTATACAAAATATAGAGGAATTCCAAAAGATATTGTCGACACTCTAGCATACATAACATGAGTGTAAAATGACTCCTAACATATGTTAAAATTCGTAACGTATAACTAACTTTAACCGCGTTTTCGTGAGCTTTGGGCCTGGTTTGTTGTCTGATGGGGATGAGATGGTAATCATTTGATTGGATGCTTACGTATTAATAATTGCATCAGTTTCGATTAATGCGACGGACTCTTTCTATTCGTATAACAATTTAAATTCCTCTTAATACTGGCCAATAAATAAAAGTCCCGAAAACTTCGTGTAGGATAAGTTTGAAAGTGCTTAAAATATTTCACACAATCTTTTTACAAATTTTAATATTACCTATTCCTGTCCCCATCAAATAGCCAACCTGTTTATTTCTGAAAATATCCTCTACTTAGGCCTTGGTATCCTCGTAACATTCGATTCTTTGATATTAGGGATATTTCCTCTGATTTAAACGAACATTTAATTTTGTACCCTTAGCTTTATGCCTATAACATTATCCAGATCTTGTGAAGCATTCATTTATGTATACTGCATTGATTTATTTAATGATTTAGATTTTATCGAATCAAATAAAATGTTTTCAGCAACTAAATTCTTAATAAACTCTTAACATTCCCTCACAAACCTCATGTCGAATATTAGATACTTTACAAATTATTTACACAGATTAATCATCTTAAATAAACATCACATATAATATTCAATGAATGCTTCACGGTGCTCTGACCCTACACGATCGTATTGCCTCGACTTTGTCGTTACATTTTTGAGACCCATGTTCCAACATCACTGCCTTCCATTACACTAAGTTTTCCAACATTTCCTAATTTTGTCACACAATATTATTATGAAAAGATGAAATTCTGGAATCACCAGATGGCAAATTGAAGTCAGAAATATCAGGTTCTGAAATCTTTCATAGCTAGCTTTACTACAAAGCAAATATTTCGAAAATTTAACTACGAAGAGTAAATATTACATACATCCTATTTGGAACAATAGTAGATGTAACTAAAGTAAATAGGTACCATCTGGTAATTCTTACCTCACTCGCTCAATCGTTTACAACAGTTAATCAATAGTTTATGTCAACATGATCTTAACCCTTAGTGCCGTCCGCTGCTATGAGCGTGTGGCCAACCATTTCTCACAACATATTTCATTGCTCGCATAGTAATACTTTTCAGGCCAATATAACATCAAGATAATAGGAAAATTAACAAGCCAGTACAAGTACTCCAAATAGCTGCCCGATATAAGGTGCGAGCCAAATTGCACTTGTGATAATTCAAATTATTAAATAACAAATGATAAGGCATCGTAAATTCAATTGTTTTTGCTGGGTTAACCCGTTCATTATTAAATTCATAAGGCGATCAACATTTGTGTGTAATGTAAGAAACTCTGCATAATTCAAGCCATGTTAACCATTATAGCCTGACCAGGAACATAAAAACCCTCGCCATGTTGCGGAAAACTAATGGTACTAATTTCTTTTAATGGCAACAGTAACTGAAAACTTCATTGACATGTCACCTTGCATGTCAGTCTATTGTTGTCAAAGTGTAAACAAACTTTATTTTAAATGTGTGCAATTGATTTTGTGAATTAAATTGCTAAAATATTTTTATAGTCGTGAAAGAAAAGTGGTTCACAATGTGTTAATGTATTTGTCGAAGAGAAATACTAACGGTTCGGACAATATTTTCATTGAATAATGTTTCCGACAAAGGTTGTCAAATTGACTGACATGTTTATCGTATAGTACAGTCCACTATGAAAATTAGCTGTAGTCTGTTTCAACTACCTATTTTAAAGTTTTTTGTCACTTTCTAAGTTTTGAATTTTATGGAATTGGGAAAGAAGTACCGAGTTTGAAGCGTTCATGAGCAGACATTGCAGTTGAATATTCAAGTTCTGAATTTGATTATTGATGAATAATAAAATAAATCCTACTAGCTCGATTGATGGTTTCATTTAATTTATTTAAACCAGGTTACCTTTAATAATATTTTTTCGGTAATTTATGAAAATATCAAATTAGCCCGTAATCCTGAATCCTGATACATAAATTTAGCCTATTAATTTAACACATGTACGACTGTACTCAGTGTTGCACTATCAAATGCAATTGAGGCGCCTCTATGCCAGGGTTTTTATGTTCCTGGTCAGGCTATACAGTCGAAATATGCAGAACGTATGAGTGACTACCGTAATATCAAAAACATATCACTTATCAAAAACATAGTATAGTAATAGTAGGAATAGCAATATAAGACGAGAGAGATGGCGCTGTATAAACTAAAAGCTGTATGTGTGTGTATTATGTCTCTCTCTGCCGATCTACAAACTACCAAGATATACGTTTTGTGTACAGCACCGTAAAAAAACTGAGCATTTTATTTCAGAGACGAATAATTCATGACAATCTCTACTCAAAGTACCCCTAGACAACGTAGCGTCCGCTATCGACTTCAGTTCGAGAAAGTCGCACATCTACTGTATCTACCTAACGAAGCAATCACGAAGGGTAATCGACAGCAAATGTTTTGTCTACAGGCACTGAACTCTCGTGATGATAAGTGAACAATGACGATTTAGAGGGCACTGAACCGGTTAACTTCCTAAAATATTGTTTTACTATACATATTGCCAAATCATGAAATCATGACTGTATATACAGTGGTAGTCAAAAATACTGCTGACAATTTTCTGCATTTAGCAGTAGCCTCAAGCCCTTTAAACATAATGTTAGTATCATTATAGGATTTTAAATATTCAGTTAAAACACCTCAGGAATGCCTAGTAAAATTCGACCTTTGGTATCATAATGTTAGTTTCCATTACAGTGGTTATATTTCAGAAAAACTATTTAACATACTTGTCTTTGGAATGAAATGTAACGTGAAATATTGATTGTTTTTTTAACATATCTTTTTTCGTTTTACTTAGAGAATAAGTGAGATGATAGTATAATTTATAAGGTCAGGATATCTGTCATTAGAATACAATCAGACACAATTAAACTAGAACAGAGATACGATAGGCTTACTCCTCAATAGGCGTAAGTGGACATCAAAAAGTTTACTGGACATCTTTGTTGAATATACATAGGTACAAAACACAAAATATATGGTCCTGTACCCATTGCATTCTTTACAAACTTACTGAGGGGTGAGCTACCTGTACCTTTTGTGGTATAACCTAAAGGCAGATTTATTTAGAGTCAATAGCTGGCACCTGTCTCACTGGCGGATTACTGGCATATTACTTGCCAGGTCAGCGCCAAAGGCACTGGCCAGTGGCACCAGACATCCAGCTACCAGCTCCTTATAACACCTGCCTATACAAACAATTCCCAGTCAAAATCAACCATCTCTTAGAGATAATAGAAAATCGCAAAACTTCACTTACACATTTTAATTTATTGCTATAAACGAGTAAACCGTGCGTTTAGATATACGACAAACACCAAATAAACTTACACCCATACAACATAAAAAATGTATCAAATCAAGTCATCAAAATTAGTTGAACAAAAAATAAGATCAATATAGCTTTTCTAAATTTGAGAACAGTAATGTACTTATTGGTTACACTGAATAATCTAAAAAAATCAAAATTCAGGCTAATATAGGTACTAGTTGATCACAAAGTTCAATTTCGAAAAGTTGATGTTACCGAAGGAATGTAGGCATGCTCTTATATACTATATGCGATATTCATATGGCAAAATGATGGAGCAAACTATAAGTTGGTCAATATAAGTGTCAAATAAAATATTATCTTCTAGGGACTGTCCACTATAAAACATGTAAGAGTACTTCATATAAATTCGTTTTGTACTTCTTTAAGTGTACCTATCGGGTACATCTGGTAAAACGTTACGTGTAATATTAAGGCATCTTAATGTATTTTGTTAATAACTGCTAAATACAAAAGGAGCAGTTTAAAAACGGGTGATTGTGAACTCTCAAACGGGAGAATATTCTTGTGCTATAGCAGTTTGATAGTGGAATCACTCATATTAATAAGAGTAGTAAGGAAGTAATTAATCCAAGAGCAAGACCCTCGTTAGATCAGCGTGTGGAGAATGGACCCTGCGGTCTCGCGCCGGCGGCCAGATCGCGCGATGGCACTATTAAATGCATTCAGTGTTCCTGCGAGTCAAACCCATCCCTAGCGTACAGGCGACGTACCAACTACTTAACACCGAGTGATGTAAAATTAAGAGGTATATACACATAGCCTCGATAAACTGTTCATAAAAATTTACAGTGAATAAATAGATACTGCTCTATCTAAAACTCGTAAATAATTTTTTTAACGTCTAAGCTTTAAATAAATACACTTAGCTTATCGAAACTTATAACTAAATGAGTATAATTATTATGATCGAAATTATGCATTGCCGAAGAAAATAACCTTTTATCGGACGACCCGATTGAGAATTTGATAGTCGAATTCGATCAATCATTAACATAACCTTTGTGCCCTTTATTACAAATTATGTATGTATAATTGTACAAAAATGTATAATTAAAATATACAAGATAGAAGCTAGTGAGATTACACGTTTTTGCATTAAATTGTGCCAAGGGACGGAACATTTCGTAAGAGTAGAACACTGCAGAACGTATTGTAGAAAACTAAAACCGCATCGTATAAAAAGGTCGTTTGGTCCTCTTGGCCCATAGACAAAGGAACATTCGCTATTCAAATTGATCATTACCAAATGTATGGAGATGAGAAAATATGCCACATTTTTCGAATATTTATGGTTTCTCTAACTCAAGTAAGTCCTCCGAACGAAACGAAAGTATGTTTAGCGAAGTTGCTTTGCTTACGGAGACTCTTGGACCGGAACGACACAGTAAACCATTTCAATTTTGAGCGCGTCAATATGTCAGACTCGGATTCCTCAACAACATTTAACGTACATTCGTTGCTGTTTACAGCCAACACTTTACAAAAATTCGATCACAGAGCAAATCTAACTCATCTTCAAACCTATGTACACTTTTATTCCCCGGAGGGAGTATCAATAAGTCTTCTCTTTATAAAAAGAGCACTCGTGAGCTCCCCGAATATGTGGCACCCCGTTAGAGCAATTTATTTTACATCTAATTGATATATTAATTTATATAGCCAATCTACAGTTCAATCTCACCTCTAAGTTGGCACTGCAATACTATGACTCGATTAAGAGTTATTCTCAACTCCGCACCGCAAAGACAACGACGTCTTATTTCTGCGTTTTTGTCCGCACTTTTAAAAGTAACATAGACATTAGACGCAAAATAAGACAGAACGATGTCTAGCAGGCAACGAGTTGATAGGTGTGCGTAACCCCTAATAGGAATCAATCTCACCATAGCGGCGAAAAAAGTAATTTGAGTACCATTTTAGGCGTAAAATCTACTTCGTTTATCAATTTTTCTAAGACCAATAACTTTAAAGGTTATACAAATCGTCTAAACTAGTACAATAATGCAGCCTGTGGTTACACCTAGTCCCTTGTACGTAAATACGAGTACATGCGTAGATACATACGTAAATTCATCAAAAAGTGTTCAAAATACGTTTCAAGTGCAAAATCTATGTTTTTTGGTCATAAATACACTGATATACAAACTTTATCATTTCATTAGATAACTATACATGAGCCAAACATCTTTGGCGAATAAATATTCGTCGAATTACATACATATTTTACAACCGTGGCTAAAAAATAAAAATCACATATTTGTCTTTTGAACGCGTCCTCGCTGTCGCTGGATCGTGAGTGATAGCTAGAGTTCATCGCCAAGGTATCACGAGCTTGGGGGCGCGTGCGCTCCGGTCACTGCAGCATGAGAGACTCGAGGTTGCGGTTGAGGATGGTGTCTTTGACGGAGTTGAAGACTACCTCGATGTTGTGCGTGTCTATGGCAGTGGTGAAGTGGTGGTAGAGCGTTGTCTTTGGTTCCCGCCGGACGTTTGCGAACATGTTTAGCAGGAACATTTGCACGTCGCGGAGGGAGTGCGGGTCTCCGCTATAGTGGGGGTAGTACCAGCGAATGTCGGTCTCCTTGCTGGCCACCTTCTTCGCGAGCAGATCCGACTTGTTCAGGAAGAGGATTATGGAGATGCCCTTGAAGTTCACGTTGTTCACGATCGTGTCGAAGATGTTTAGCGCCTCTTCGAGACGATTCGTTTTTCTGTGAACAGAGAGAATAAATTTTGAAATGTCTTTATTCAAAAAGTACACACACAGACACAATAGTATAGATGACCCACGCTGAACTGTCCCACCAAACTCAATGACAGGGGGGCGCTACCATCGTTCAACTATATGGTTTCCAACATGGCAAAAATCGGAACCAGCGATCCGGTATTGACGGTGGCGCCCCACTGTCAATGTCATGCATAGGACAGGTCAGTATTTTGGAACTATATTCCGGCAGTTAGGGGGTAAGATAGCCAGTTCCTCCGTGGTTGATTCCGGGTGAAGCTCGCTTCCACCTTCGGCCTGATCGTCACTTACCGTCAAGTGAGATACAGGCCAAGAGCTTCGTTGTGGATAAAAAAAAAGTAAAAAGGCGACAATAGCCCAACAGTATCGACACCTGACTGCCTATTCGACATTCTATTTCGATCCCTCTAATTCGATTTTCGCTAGTTCGAGCCCTATCGATCACTGGATGGATTATTGCGGCCACTCCTAGCATATGTCTACCTTACTTGAAAGGGTTTAAACATAAACCATTTATACAAGCATTATTTAAGTGTCGAGCACAGGTTTGAACTGGTAAATCTAAACTACAGAACACTATGCTTGAATGTAATTTAAATATTTCTAATTATTCAACGAGGCATAGCAATAGCATCGTAGCTTACATAATAGTAATAACTAGTTGAAATCACGCGTTACAGCCATGGCGATAAAAGCCCTGCCCGAAACATGTGTAATAGATACCTTATCATTATTAGAATATTGTTTTGTAAGAGTAAATACGAATTATTGTAAATCTTATCATGCCATACGGATATTACACGAAGTTTACGTTAATCTAAGTTAAAGAATGTATTTGGGTACTTTGCTGAAACCGATATCATTAAATTATCAATAAGCCTCTTAGATAAAAATACGAAAAAGCTATCCAATTGCTAAACATTACACTGCCGTTCAATGTACCGTCAGTGCCATCTCGTAAACAGAATCGACAACTGCAAACGGATGCTAATAATAAATATTAGTACTCAATGGGACAGTTTTTAAAAGAAGCTTCAAAATTGGTTCACAAATAAACTTCTACAAAGAGAAGAATTTAAACGATCTTAAATTAATGCAATAACAAATACATAACGATGAGCTGTCTTTAGATGAAAGATGTAGTGCAATCTTATAAATCTAGGTGAATAATAAGACAGAATTATACCGGCCTCGCACTGCCGGTGGATGTACTTTTCTTAACTCACACCTGTTATCCGCTTTTAATGAGGGTTTTCGCGATTGAAAAATCCGCCAGATGGCAATACGTAGACGCGAGATCCAAATGCTGCATGATTGGTTATTTTTGACATGACATTGACAGATATGTCAAAATCCACCAATCACGCAGCATTTGGACCTCCCGTCTATGTATTGCCATCTGGCGGATTTTTCAATCGCGAAAACCCTCATTATAAAT
This sequence comes from Ostrinia furnacalis, assembly GCF_004193835.3. NCBI lineage: Eukaryota > Metazoa > Arthropoda > Insecta > Lepidoptera > Crambidae > Ostrinia > Ostrinia furnacalis. The sequence continues at coordinate 113,749 of NW_021136744.1, read as the reverse complement.
GCGCACGAATTTTTGTTGCATATATTCACATCTATTCTATACTATATTATATATTCTATACTAATATTATAAATGCGAAAGTAACTCTGTCTGTCTGTCTTGCTTTCACGCCTAAACCACTGAACCGATTTTGATGAAATTTGGCATAGAGATAGTTTAAGTCTCGGGAAAGGACATAGGATAGTTTTTATCCCGGTTTTTGAAACAGGGACGCGTCCGATAAAGTTTTTCTGTGACAGACAAAATTCCAAGCGGGCGAAGCCGCGGGCGGAAAGCTAGTTATGAAATATTTTAGTCTACCCAATATTCTAGCAATTTGGATCGACGACCGGCTTTCGTGTTTGACCCTAACGAGGAGTAATTTTAAATTTGTAGAGCAGTACACAAACAACTAATAAAATTGGAAACTAATTAGTAATCCACGATACAGCTAAGTATCTATTATTCCTTAATTAAAAAACCAATTACCCTTAATTGTAGCTAAACACTATCATGGGACACTTTTATTCGAACTATTATTTAGGTCACGTGACACAAGGGCCGATGACATCCAGCGTATAAAACTATAGTTATGGGTTGCTTCATTATATTTGTTGCAAAATAGCACTCTATCACAACTACATAAGAAGCTACATTTGATATGCCTGTACATATGTAGTTTATGCCCGGATCCACTATAATATGGTGGTGGACACGATGGAAATGCCCACAATCCTACTAGACCTGTGACGTCATAATGACGTGAAAATTCACGGTCTATCGAGGTGACAGGCTAATGACATTTATAAAAAATCTGGTGGTTGTAACGTGCTCATAAACTTTTTTGAGGCCTGGATCTTTCACTTTACCAGGCGTAGATCCAGTACAGTTATACTGTATAACGCACCAATACTGAAATGTCAAAGGTCTCTATATTTTCTCACAACAATACAATTTGAAGCGCCACTAACGTGAACTGGGCATTAAGGAAATTGTCCAATCGATTTCGTGATGGAGGCAAGATAATGTATTGTCTAAATTAGACCTAATCAATAAGTTGTTCGCAACTAAGAGCCAACTGTGAGCCTAATGCTTATTGAGTTTGACTGTCGACCCGAACGTAAGTAATTTTGTAATTTCCTAGATAAAGATAGGTCAAAGGTCAATTGTAGACTGAATGAGTATCTCACTGCGGAGATCACAAGCATATTAAATGGGTTGCTTAATCATATTCGTATAAACAAATAATCACTGTTAGCACCTTTTTAACACCGTTTTAGACCATCCGTAGATCCATTGAGACAAGTCCTCAAGGAATAATTAAATAGGTAAGATTTTTAGTTAGCCCGATTTGCTGTCGACTGAACGTCCATCATACGGAAGACATCAATAGACATTTGAATTATTAATAACTTCTGAGTTGTACCTTTTCGTAAAGTTTTTCTAACATAACGGTACAATTGCACGTCATAGTACCTATAGATGTCAATGGTATCAAGGTAACCGAGTAAAAACATTTTATTTTTAAGGAAACGCACTTTACACTTCTTGCTTTTCAAAAACATATTATCCATTCACAATAAAATGAATACGTCTGCGGTATTAACTTCGTAACAAAATCTTGGCACGAATATTAAATAAGGGTCGAGGCGAAAACAAGGCGCGACTTTGAGTGCCTCTAGTAGGAAAAACTTTCGAGTTCGTTTCGTTGCGTATTCAAAGTGTCATCGAAAAATTTTGTATGAAAAATTAAACAGCGCCCCCTATATTATAGCCGCCCTAGGGGGCGCTGTTTAATTTTTCATACAAAATTTTTCGATGACACTTTGAATACGCAACGAAACGAACTCGAAAGTTTTTCCTACTAGAGGTACTGAAACGAGCTGCGATGTTGAGTGACGTCACTTGAAAGGTTTCAATTACGCGCCACCTTTCTTGAATTTAACATTGCAGGGGAAAATATTGTGCAATTGTGAGGTTAAAACTTCTATGGATTCTGCAGTTGACATGTTATAAAAAAACATAATAGTTAATCGTAGTCGTGTAATATTTTTTATATTCAGACTATACAGTGTGAGTCACGTTAAAGTGTACATATGTGAATAGATGAAACTAGACCTATTTTTATCGACAAAAAAGTGGTCAAAATTTTTTTGAGATTTTTTTAAAATTTTTTATAGAATTTTTTTTCTTCCAATTACTTATTGTCAAGAAAACGTAATAACTTTTAAACTAAGCAGCATATCCTGATAAAATAAAAACAGTAATAATGCGAAATAACAGGCAATACTAAAAAAATACATACAATACACAAAAAATGCCAACAAATAATAAAAAATGACAATTTTTGAAAAAAAATCTGCTTAAAAATTCGTGTTTTTTTGTTATTTGATAAATTTCTCCGAAAAATGCCCCTATAACAGGTAGTTTTTATTGTTTTGTATTATTCTCTATTGTATTACCTTTGTAAAACCAAAAATTGCATGTCTCTATCCCTATCACAACATTTGCTATGATCGTTTGAACTAAGCCTCTCCGGGCGCGCCATTCAACGCTTCGTTAACAACGAAACTGAAAATGGCTCTAGATTTGTAATTTTGATAAAGACAAGTTAGATTTCAAGTAAAAACAAAAGATTTCGAAGTAAAATAAGCATTTTAGTTAAAATTAAAATTGTCCTTAACTGTAGAGGAGAATAATGTTGTGGTAGGCCTTTGTTCAAACTATCATAGCAAATGTTGTGATAGAGATAGAGACATGCAATTTTTGGTTTTACAAAGGTAATACGATAGAGAATAATACACAACAATAAAAACCACCTGTTATAGGGGCATTTTTTGGAGAAATTTATCAAATAACCAAAAAAACACGAATTTTTAAGCAGATTTTTTTCAAAAAGTATCATTTTTTATTACTTGTTGGCATTTTTTGTGTATTGTATGTATTTTTTTAGTATCGCCTGCTATTTAGCATTATTACTGTTTTTATTTTATCAGGATATACCGCTTAGTTTAAAAGTTATTACGTTTTCTTTACAATAAGTAATTGGAAGAAAAAAAATTCTATAAAAAAATAAAAAAATCTAAAAAAAATTTGACCTCTTTTTTGTCGATAAAAATTGGTCTAGTTTCATCTATTTTCATATGTACACTTTAACGTGACTCACACTGTATATATTTTTTAATACAAAATAGCACCCAATCACAACAACATAACATGGCACAGTGACTAGCTTGATGTGCCATTGTCTGTGCATTGACGAAATTTGCAGATGACAGCACCTCAGATTTTACATTTTTGTTGCAAAAAAGCCTCTATTACTAGAGTCATAAAGGCCACCGTGTTTGCCGTCAGTCGTCTGTACATAATTAAAAGCATACAAATATGTTTTTTTATTAATAAGAGTCCATGTTAGTACTCGTAGTACGGTCAAGAATCACATAGAGGTGAGTGGGGCAATGACCCGCTAATCGGCGGGAAGTGGCTCATTGAGAAAACTAACAAATTAAGACGCAAGCAGACACACAATATACGTAAAGTTGTTCATACACTTTACTATAGGTAGGAACGAGCATATTTAACTTTACGATGTAATTTACGGGACTGACAAATTCTCTAAATCACGTGCAAAGCTTTAATACATAATAAGGAAAACAATTATTTTAATAAACCTGTACAAAGGTGTTAATCATCCATATTTCCTCAGCTTACAACTTTGCCTATCGCAATAGGAACAAAAGGATATGCTTATTTGTTTAATTATGCATAAACTTATGAATCACCGTCGCCACTCAACGTAAACCTCATTCACAGCGCGTCACAACTAGAAATTCAAGCATTTACATAATCACTGTCATGGTCATAGAGCAGGTCAATACAGGCATTAATTATTCACTACGACGGCACATTTTCCTAGTAACCTACCACACAACAACACTACAAGTAGATCTCCTAAATATTTGATAAGCAAAGGAGACAATATTGAGCTAGAACATCGACACATTTACTATAAACTAATAATACGAAAAATAAGTATTAATCGCTGTTCTAAATCATTTTCGGATTCTTTCACGCGTGGTATAACAGAGATTGTAAATAGAATAGAAATTCGTAATAATAACGATGAATCAATTGCAAGTTTCATGAACAAAATTGATTTTAATTAAGTGTGAAACGTGTTAATGCCTCTCTCGCATGTCAACGCAGGAAGACGACCAATTTCTCAGAGGCAAATGAAGGATTTAGCCTACACTCCCCATGCTAGCCTAGACGGGTTGGGGAGACCTAATATTCGTATCCCCATGGACGGAAAGCAAATAAAAGGTGTATTTTCGTATTAACTATTTCAAGTAATTAATCCACGATAGCCGAACGGTGAAGGGATCGGACTGGCCGACTCGTCATCCGAGGATCGCGGGTTTAACCGATTGAGTCCCAGACGGCATTAATTAATGTCATAACAATTGATTATCTATTGTGTCTAGATTCGCGGAGCTTGAAGGATTAAACCCCGCTAACGCTATTGTGGTGAGCCCAATCGTGACACAAGCATTTTAATTTAGTATGAGGTGCTAACGGGACTATTAGTAATTTGTGCAAAACCAAATCACTATTGTTTAAAAAAAAATGCTCAATTGCTCACCTGTCTTCAGACAACACCTGGTCGAACTCTGACGAGGATACAAGGAAGAGTATCGACGTGACCGAGTCGAAGCACTGCGTCCACTTCTGCCGCTGTGTCCTCTGGCCTCCCACGTCCACAAACACGAAGGGGACGTTGTTGATGTTGATGGTGCACTCCGTGATGCCTTTGGTGGCTTTCCGACAGTGCAGGATGTCTTGGTGGGACGGCACGTAGTCGGGCCTGGCTATGCGCTCCAGCTCGTCGAAGAAGTAACTTACTGAGTCGCTCTGGAAAGTGGAGATGTTTTAGGGTTTAATTTCGTTGAGACATAAGTAAAGAACTATAATTTAGTCCTATGGTTGGTGTAACTGATTAGTGTAGAGGTTTCCTTCAAGCACCTAACAAGCTTCGCGAAGAACAGTATACTAGTCCGAACGCGGCAAGCCAGATACATAAGGTGTCATAAAATGTGACACAAAGAGGACATCACACAATAGCAGAATAAAATAAAAGATTTTTTTGCCCGTTAGTTTACTTAGTTTACGTGGTTGAACTTGAACTTTGTCACTATAAGAAATGAGACATTGTTTCGATTCGAGTGTAGTCTTAAAGGATTAGCAGTTACTAATTTGGCTTGGCAGCATCGATCTACCTATCAAATGATCACGTTTACAACCGTTCAATTCACCTCAAACAACATAGAAGACAACATTGTGGACATTGTATGTCACTTATTAATAAATATTTGTATCTTATTAATAAAATTAGTAACATTATCAATAACTTTTTTTTAGTTCAGCTTGATATTTGGAAAACAAGGTAAAGGCGTTGTTGATAAGTTTGGAAAACTGTCTGGGATTTTGGAGAAAAGTTTACTGTGACGAGAAACAGGCAAGCAGGAGAATCATGAATGACTAATCGGACTGGGGCGTAAATAACATGCTCGATTTATTTCTGCAGGAAAGAATAACTCGGTGGACTTTGTATGACCCCCAATAGACATGCATTCAGTTTTTCATCGTAAAATTAACTCCGAACCGAATGTACATGTTTTTATAATCTTTCTTTAAACCTCTAGCTAGATATTTTTAATGAAATCTCAAGCGGTGTAGTAAATTTCCACGAACGCAAGTGTATAACGAATGTTTACTGCATATTTATAGACTAGCGTAGACGTCGAAACGTTTTATGAATGAAAAAATATACTGCATTGTGGAAGGAAGTGCGGTAAAGAATCTAGGGCAATGCGATACTAAGCCGCGGCATCAGGCACTAATTGACATTCTGACGGAAGGCCTTCTATCTTCAGAATAGAGCAAGTAACCTAGAATTGTCCATCGATTTCATTACATTTTTACTCTTATACTCTCTAATGGCCTCAAATAAAGAGCTTGTCCCAGAAGGGCCCATAATAATAATAGCAAATTACTAAATCATCATTAATTTAAATCCAAACACTTAGTCATTAAAATACCGAACAATAATACCTCGAATGCGTAAGCGCTTTACGATAATGGTAATCCTGTATTAAAAGTAATAAGTTGATGTAGGTGTGTAATTGACTATTTAATTGCAAATCATATAGACTTTGTAAAGTACTACTACTTTGTTATTGATGGGAAATAAATATGTATAATATTGTTGTTTTCTAATAAACTTGATAGACTCTCCCTTTCGAGAGATCATAGTTTTTAATCTAACAAGCTATTAGGTTAATTACGAACAGGTAAAAATGCTAAAAATGAGTATGGTATGTGTAAACTTTAACTCATTACTGCTACTTCAAATAGCTATTAAGTAATTTGTGTCATTACGATTCACTGGAGACAGATTCAGACATAGCAAACATTGCGAAATATGCATCGAGTAGCGAGAACCGCCTTCAAAAATAAATGCACAGAAGATAGCAAGTAAAATAATGGCATATAAAAGATTTCATTTATCATTTTAAAACTGCAAACAAAATGCCGTATGAAGACTGCATTAATTAACACACATTCCTGTGAGATAAGAACCAAAGGAATCTATTGAACGAACGAGTTGCATATTACGGTATGGCCGATGACTGTGAACAAAGGCTTTTATAGCCACCACTCCACGGCAACGAGGACTGGCATTCTGAATCGATAAATACCGATCTCTAGGAAAATATATTCTTATTGCACTGCATTTATTATGGACTGATGTTAGTTTCGTGGCAGATTGTCGCTCTACTATTTATCTCCATTGGATTCTGTACTTCTGTCGATACAGCTAATACGCCTAAAACACCCCATAAAAGGGTTACTAAGTAAAAACTAACAAGATTGAAGAATGAATAGAGATAGAAAGTTACTATTTTACTGCATTGCATATTGCCGAAAAATATCCTAATAAAAACTAAAACATTTTTGGATATGAGATATTCATTCAATCAACAAAGCAGTTACAACGAAATCAAAAGCTGATTCATTTATTAGTAACCTATTTATTTTTGGAATATTGATTCCTATCATATTAACAAGTAAATCCTATCGTTAGTAGATTCTTCTAGGAACGAGTTCCCTGAAAAGTAAAACATGGCTCGATTCTTAAAATTGACACGGTTCACGGCCATAAAAAACGCGCCAAAATATTCGTAAATATTAGTTTTCCTGCGCACACGCAGTAAATTAGGTGTCGGGGTCACTGATCGACACATTTACTGGTGCGAAGGTGAGTGCATACGATCCGAGCCAGAACTGTATGACGTATAAGAAGAGGACACGCGACACGAGTGGGTTTAATCCTTTATTTGAAGAAAGGGTTTCGAGACAAACAAGCGAGACGTGCGTGAGCGATCTTCGGCCATTCGACCATGTGATCCCAAACGATTAGGCGTTAAGGTGACCCGCGAATGAAACGAGCAGAAAACGAAAACACTCAATTATTTAATCTAAAAAGTTGGAAAAACGCAATTTCGAGTGCGGTTCTGTAATTTAGATAATGTTGTGCAAGATAATGTTTTACAGACAGAGAAGGAAAGAATTTGAGAGAACCTACACGTTGAATAGCTCCCAAAAATTATTATTTATTGTAAAGGTCAAACTGCATTTGGTAATGGCAAAAGCCTTATTAACTAACAGCTTTTGTCATCTTCGTTTTCCATATTTGCATTGAGGAACACGACGAAAATGAAGATAAAACAGAAAACAATAACAATGCTACAACTAAGAGTAACTAAGAGTCACAATAACATATGCAAGCACTTGTCAAATTGTTTTATCAGCAATTCGGAACCACCAAGCATTGTTCACGGGTTCTTCATTTTAAATTTCTTTTAATAACCTCCACCATTTTAAAATAATTATTTTAGGGACTCAAAACCCATCGCAGTGAGTGATTAGCGGCTAAATTACTAATTTTAACTTCGCTAGCAACACTTTATGAGTCGACCTAATTACCGCGCGATGCGGACTCGTTTGGGAACTATTAAAGTTCCACTTATTGCGATTATCTAATGTAAACAAGTACAATGACGTCAAAATTTTTAAAGGGTATAACGAGACTAGCATCGGTTCATTCAAGAATCCTACTAAAGGAGCTATGTTGTGAGAGTAAGAAAGTCTCAGTAAATTCTTTGAATTCCTCAAATTGTTCGTTACATTTTTAACGCGCAAAATCCAGTGGAATCATGAACTAACCTTCATCATCGTTTTACCTTGACCAGTCAATCCGAACCATAATGATTCCCTTTTCGTAAATCTGGAGCAATTTGCATCTTATTAGGACCTGTGTTATAAAGAACGATAATTGCAACCTTCAGAGGCACGGCAAGGGTTTACGAAAAGTTTAACCCCATACAAAAGTACCTACATTGCGTAGTAGATAACCAGTAATTAGTATTACCAATAAAGCAATGTAACCATTATCAGGAGGATTGTGAAAATACTGTGATATCGAAATGGCATTCATGACTCATTGATGAAAATACGCCTTCAACTGCAGGTTGCAATGACCAGCGTTGCCAGACGTCCCGATTTTTAAATCAAATTTAAATGTCCCGCGCGGGACAGGCTCGCTCCCGCTTTTCCGAGAGAGACACTCACTTCATCAGACTATTGTTTGAAACGCCATATTATTCTAAAGTATAAAACTTTTAAAAAAAAATCTTTTTTTATTCTAAAGACGAATTTAACGATAGAGTAAATCTGATTTAAAATATTATTTTTTTTGTTAAAATACATTTTCTATGGCTACTTTTGCTATCTATTGTCAGGTAAACGTAATTTTAAGTCAAATAAAAAGATAAATACATGAAAACCTTTGATTATATAGGTTTTTTTACTATGTCCCGCTTTTGACGGAAGAATCCCGCTATTTTCACTCAAAAAGTACCAAAGTTCCGACTTGGCGAAAAAAAAAACTGGCAACGCTGAATGACACCTCACTGCAGTTTGTGCATTGTTCTGCGGTTAAGTAATTAATGAACTGGCATGAGAGTTAAAACACTTTGGCCCTATAGATGTGTGCCTAGTACAAATGACGTTGTCAGCGGTAATTGCAGAAAGTGCAGTGAAGGTGGTAAAGTAGCTTCACTCGAGTTATTACTAGGACTTGCCTAGTAATAATGAAAAAATTAGGAATCTTCTCACAGAAAACGTGCATAACGAATAATACAACGATTTTCCTGGTATACGGAAAAAAACACGAATTCTACGCATTTGAACAGACGTGCAATAAAAGATGAAGGTACATATTTTTTAAGAAGGACGATGGTATCGTTTGGTTGATCGTAGTTAAATGGTGCCAACCGATTTAGATTGTGTAAAGAAATACCTAGAATCCTAAGAACGGAATCAAAGTAACAATTTCGTTTACGAAATCTAGTCGCTGATACAGGGTTACCAAGTATTTAAATTGAATTAAAACCTTTTTTATAATTGTTTACTAGCCAGCCTGTATATTATTTAGTATAGGGTTGTCGTTAATGTTACACGAAGGTACTCATTCGCATGCGCCTGCGCCTGTCGTTAGTCAGCTTGTTATCATCATCATCAGGTTCATTTAGTTTCCACTACAGAAGAACAACTCTCCTCTCAGACAGGAGAGTTCTTCTTCTGTAGTGGAAACCGTACCTCCATCCAATCCTGCATTTTACCACAGGGTTATAGAGGATTTGGTCTACGCTAGTCAAATTGGGTAGGCCTGTTGTTAGTCGCCTCTTACGACATCCACGGAAAAAGCGGGGGAGGCTCTTTACTATTCTTCCAGCACTAAGCTAAGTATGCCTTAAGCTAGAGTCTGCTCAGTTCCTGACAACCCTAGAGAAGATACCGTCCTCACATGTGCGGAGGCTTGAGCATGACGCATGACGCAACCGGCCAGTGACTAATCAAATGAGATAAGGAATGCAATTACAATTATTTTATTTATGCCAGCGACGTTTCCAAAGAAACACTGTGGAAATCTAATTGCGCTATTTTAAACAGTTCAACCGATAGTGTCGATATGAATGTTTTTCAAAACAAGTGATTGTTGCTATCAGAAAACTCATCAGTAGCATTCATATTTTGATACTACAATAAACTTGGCGTATGCTTCATAGCTACGTATTGTACTTAAAGAGCAGAAAATCAAATTAGATGAAAAACGAGGATTTTCGTAACAAATAAACTTTAATTTGGTCTAAGATAGATTGGACCTTGGATAGGTTTATCTTTCGCCAAAAAACTTGAAAAGCTTCAAATAAAAGGGAAGCTTATAGTACATTTTTTTACATTTAGTCATATCATAAGATTCATAGGGGATATATCTTTGTACCAGGATCGCGAGACGCGTGATAAACACTTTTTAGAAGAGCGAATACTACGTGGACGAAAAAACTGCATGTAAAAGCAATTAAAGTAAATAAAAAAATAACATGCTGATTCAACAAGCAACAACTATAAGGATGTTAAAATATAAAAACAAGATACCTATACTGCTAGGATTAGATCACAGCGAGTTAAAAAAAAACATGACCAAAAAACCTTAGGTAGGTATTTTTGTTCAAAACACAGTCAATGCCAAAAGTTAATAAGCATCTCAAGAAGGCAGTAATGCATAATAAAGACATAGGTAGGAGGTAAAATTTTATCTACAGATAAGTTTTATAATAATCAAGGTTTTACCATAATTGGGACCATTATGGCATGCTTTAATAGGTTCAATAAATACATTTTATGCTTGTTGTATATCCTACTAATCCTACTAATATTATAAATGCGAAAGTTTGGATGTCTGGATGTTTGTTACTCTTTCACATGAAAACTACTGAATGTATTTTGATGAAACTTTACAGTGTTATTGTTTATAATAACCCAGAATAACATATAGGCTATAATTTATGACGATCTGTGACAAACAAAATTTCACGCGGGTGAAGCAGCGGGCAAAAGCTAGTAGGTTCAATAAATACATTATGTGCTTGTGATATAAAAAATAAATGTTACACTATTGTTATGACTGTAAATATTAACTATGTAACACTGAATTAAAAAAGAGGAAGTAAGGATTACTACTCAAATTCTGGGGAGAAACTAGCAGCCACTTATAACAAAATATGGACAAGCTAGAAAAATAAAATGGCAGTGAATGAAACCATAGATAAATAGAAAAACATTTGTTTTCTTACTAATTAGAAATATAACTGTAACATTAAGTAGGTAGATGGATTTTTGTAATCCTTTTATAAGCAATAACTATTTAATAAAAAAATCTTATTAGATAGCGTACATTATTATTAGAGATGAAACGGATATCCGGCAACTATCCGGTAGGCCGGATATCCGGCCTAAATTTACTATGCGGCCGGATACCGGATAGTAACTCACTATCCGGCCGGATACCGGATATTAAAAAACTAGGACAATTTCCTATTAATAAAATGAAATACATTAATCTTTGAGGTAAATATAAATAAAATGGGTATCCTTCCGTTTGGCCAAATTACTTTTCGCCAAATTTCACTTCGCAAACAACTTATCGCCAAAGTTTCATTTCCCAAATGAACTTTTAGCAACTGCTCTTTTCGCAACTAATTCATTTGGTCAAATAATCATTTGGCCAAATTTTACTTGGCAAATGTTTATATAATAGCAAATGTTTTATTGGGCCAAATATTATATTCCAAATAATTTGTTTCGTCAAATTGACACTTCAGATACTTACCGACCGTTACCCACAAATCAAAGCATAGGCACATCATGGTTTTCACAAGAATTGTACGTAAAACAAAGAGATTGCAGAAAACAGTATGGTTGCAGAAAGTAGGTATTGCAGAAAATAGTAGGTTAGGTTAGGTTAGAACAGTGACCATTAACGCGCGAAGGCGAGCGAAGCGTGCCGCGGCAGCGGCCGCCGAGCGCTAGAATCACCTTTATTGTTGATGAATCATTTGAAAATTTCGATAAAAAGAATGAAATATGAAAATTAGTATAGAAAAGAAATTATATTAACTACCCACGAAACAAAATAATAACCACAAGCTTATTTGTATTCCATTCTATGCATCAATCAAATTATTTTGTAAATTGTTTATCGTGAAATATTTTTGCCAAATGAAATATTTGGCAAAACATACCTTGCCAAACAATAATTTACTAAACAATAATATGCCAAAAACGACATTTGCGAATTAAACATTTTCAATAAGTAGTTTTGCCAAATGAAAATTTGCCAAATGAAAGTTTGCGAAACGTTGTTTGCGATGTGATAATTTGGGAAACGTTTTTTGGCCAAACATTAGTAATCCAATAAAATGGCTTATAATAATGGCGGCTTTTATTTAAAGTCCAAAAAGTTACAAAAAAGCCATATTAAGACCTTTCAAAAAATTAATTTCTTTTTCTGGGCTTATTCACTCTAATGACGAATACATAAATAGTAAATATCTGTTAAGTCGAAATATTCCCAAATAAAATAGGTGATCTTTTTTTTACTGATGGTCTGATGTCATGCATGATGCAGTTCAGTCAGATTAGGCAGCAAGTAAACTAATTTAATTTTCGCTATTCAATCACACAGTCACGATGGCAACCGAAATCCCTCGAATTGATCTGCCCCCTAGACAAGTGGCAAAATCTGACATTCTATTCGGACTGATTCGATTTTCGAAAAGTGTGACTAGTCTAGTTTACTAATAGACCCACTGATCGCGTTCGAAGCACTTGTGCGGCGCTAAACTCGTCACGACATGCAACGAGACAATGGGCCAACTATCCGGCCGCCGGATATCCGGCTATCCGGCCTAGCAACTGGCCGGATATCCGGTATCCGGTATCCGGCCAAACAACTATCCGTTTCATCTCTAATTATTATATCGAAATAATATAATATTGTATTATTGCCAATAGTAAAAATAATAAAAACAATTTATAAAGAAATTGTCTAGTTTATGAACTCTACCAACGGTGTCACAGGTGTCCGACAAAGCCGGGCAAACAACCAATACAGATTTAATTACAATAAATGTAACTATGCTTAGCAGGTGACGAGGAAAACATCCTACATAAAATACTATAATGCATGCATAAAACTGCATTGTCATTTGTACTGATGCACCGACCATCAAAGGAACAATACAAAGGAATGAAAGTTTTATTATATTTGTGGTCTATTGTGGGACTGATGAAATATTTAATATTATGTTGGAATTACCTAATGATTAAGTGAGCAAAACACATAATTAAGCACTACTAGTATTTTTATAGAGGTACCTTTGCTGTTTGTTTTTCAATACAGTGTAAAGAAACCAAACAAGAATTAATAAATTTATACAATAGTTTCTCTAAAGAATAATATGCTGATGTAACAATCAATAGTAACAAAAAATATTTGGTATTAACTCAATTCCAATACATCAACAAGAACTACTCACTATTATCATCACTGTATGTACCTACAAAGAGTTTATAACAAAACTAAACATGCACCATTGTAAACAACATGGTTTTCTCACTTGAACAATAAAATTGTATGTTCCTGCTACATGAATAACTAGTAAATAAAGTCTAATTGCATGATGACTAAAATGTACAACATGGAAAAGTACATTTGCCATGTAACTAGAAAGTCAGAGTGGAAACTTCGAACCTTGTTTACACAGTAAATATTGGTTGTCATTTGTTACTCACCAATTGAAATTCTCTCCGCCTGTCGTAGGCTCTTTTTATGGCCCTGTCGAGCCACAGGGAGTGGATGTGCGGCGCGTAGTGCATGAACAGGCGGCTGTCGAGCGACGCCGTGCTGTTGAAGTGCAGCGCCTGCTGACCCACGTCCAGGTTCCGTGGGTTCTCCCATGGGATCGCGAGCTTGTCCCGCGCGTCCACCAGCACCTGAATACCCTTCACAATGTTCTGGTATATCACGTGCTGGTACTCCCGCACCAGTTCCGGCTCAAACTTCACTTTATGTATTATCCTCATCTGTTTCAGGAATGTTGATTTTCCGCTTTCACCCGCACCGAGCAGTAACAACTTCACTTGTCGCCGCAGCGTTTGTTTGTCCTTCTCCAATATTCTATCGATCTCTTTGCTTCTGTACCTCTGCTCTATCTCCTCCGGTGACAGCTTCAGGCGCAGCCAGCAAGTCAGAGCCTCGGTACAACAGGTACATGACCACAAATCGTTGGCCATTTTGCATGATTATCTACGCCCATAGAAAAGAAAGAAACTGAACTCGTATAGCACTAATGATTATATAGATTGACATAGCACATTTTCGCAATAAAACTTAGTATGCACTGATAAATTACACTATTTTTATTAAGATTAATGTCCCACAAATCGGAATTATGAAATAGATACACACGCATTCCACCCCTCCCAAAACTCAAAAATGAGAACGCACAGATTAGAAAATGTATTATGAAAACCAAAGAGATGAAAACCTTGATAGATTAAAATATATACTGGCAACACAGACAATAGCTTGGAGGAGTTTCCATGGAGTCTCCATATTTTGTTATGCTGTTTGTTTAATGCTCATGTCATAATATACAGGGTGTTTGGCGCATCGTGTGCCAAAATGATTTGGCGGATAGAATGGGTCATTTCCTACATTTTCAGCCCCCATAACACGTTCCATGCCAGGTGGCTACTTTTATATTAATTTTTTTAGTAATTTCACCAAAATACCCAAATCGCATCATTTAATTTCGATTTTAAAAAAAACCACTAGACGTAGCCTCAAAGTAAATATTTTGTTTTGACGTGCATTGATGTAGGGTTGCATCAAATCTAAATTTACTGGCAAATATCATCTAGTTTTTTTTTTAATTCAGCTTTGAAGTTTTCCGAAAAGTTAAAAATGGACTGAATATTTAAGTTTACATGGCTATAATTTTTTTTTAAAAGAGATAGTGATCTTCGGATTTTATCAAAACTTCTCTAGTCTATCCCCATTCAAACGGTATACTAATCTAGTTTAAATAATAACAACAACTTCACAAATTCCTTAAATTAGTGCATTGACTCTACTCGGACTGATTTGCGAAATTTGTGTTTATAGCCCCTTTTTGTGTGAATAGCACGTTAAATACCTACAGGTAAAAATTATTTATCTTATGCAATGTAAAAACCTTTTCCCTATCGTTTTTCAATGTGGATTTCTTGAAATTAAAGACGAAAATAACTATTTTTATCGTTTATTAATTATTACAAATTTTGTTCAAAATGTCCGCTTAGGCAACGTATACACTCACGACATCTTCTTCTAATTTCGACGGTTGTCGTATGCAGGCTTATTTCTCTTTTTTTATTACTACAAAGGCGTTTTCTATTCGTGGATTGGAAGAGATGGCCCTATGCCACTGTATATGCCTGCACGTTCCCCAGACCTAGCTCCGTTAGATTTTTACGTCTGGGGACGAGCTAAAGAACTGGTGTACTTAATGGAAGTTCAAACAATAGAAGAACTACAACAACGAATAGAAAACGCCTTTGTAGTAATAAAAAAAGAGAAATGAGCCTGCATACGACAACAGTCGAAATTAGAATAAAATGTCGTGAGTGTATACGTTGCCTAAGCAGATATTTTGAAAAAAAAATTGTAATAATAAACGATCAAAAAAATTTTTTTCGTCTTTAATTTCAAGAAATCCACATTGAAAAACGATAGGGAAAAGGTTTTTACATTGCATAAGATAAATAATTTTTACCTGTAGGTATTTAACGTGCTATTCACACAAAAAGGGGCTATAAACACAAATTTCGCAAATAAGTCCGAGTAGAGTCAATGTGNAACAATAATAATTATGAGTTAAAAGTACCTATCGGCCAATGTGGTTTGGCTAAATGAAATTTTAGGCGTACCGAGGGGCACCCGATCACGCGACCGCGCTTGAGCCGCTTAATTTTATACATTTCCTAATACAATATTGGAATTCTATAAAATTCCTAGGAAAAGTATACATTTCCTAGGATATGTGCGTATTAAAAAATCTCTGAAGCAATATTTTATACATTTCCTAAATAGCTTCGGAATTGTATACATTTCCTAGGAATAGTATACAATTCCTAGAATTCATACATTTCCTGTAACATATATATAGATTCCTATGCCTATGCACATACACACACAACACAACATAATTAATTTTTATTCAACTAATATTGAAATTAATTTGTTGAAACAATCTTGACCTAATAAATCACAAAACCTTAAATAATATTTTTTAATACACCATATTGTGAGATTTTATCTACCAAAGTTTATTTTCAATCCATCCATCACAAAATATTATTCATAACCTACTGCACCTGTCAGCATTAGAACAAATTAGTTTTAAAATATGTGTTTATTTATGAAATGAGATTAATATAAAAATATACACTGATTTGTTGCAAAACTGGTAGCATATTATTTTGACAAATCATGGTCATACATTAATGAACACTTAGATGGTATTTAGGGAGACGTTAAGACCACAAAGTTTCTTATAAACTAAGAATATATTAATACTGAATAAANCAGAGTACGTAATAGTACACGAACGAAACGTCATCCATCAGCAGGTAAAACGTCATAAATTTTTGCGCGATGTGAATAGTTGAAACGCACGTGTTATATTTTCTAAAATTGTCTTTATTTACTATTAAATAAGTAACTTGATAAACAAAAAACGTTTTAGAATTTTAATCCATCAAGTGCTGAAACTTTAAACACTTCAACAATGTAAATATTATATTGTGCAATGTCTAAAGAAGGTTATAGTGGTGAAAGAAAAGAAGGTGATAATAAAGTGGTATTAGAAAGATTGCAGTCGTATCTGAAAGATAAAAGAAGTACGGAAAGTGTGGAGCCTTCGCTGAGTTACAGTAAACCAAGTACGAGCTTTGATCAAAGTGTAAACGTTCCCGCTTTCGAAGACAGTAGCAACATACTGCGCGAAGTGCTGAACCACAAGAAAGCTCAGTTGCTGAGACAGCCGGAAATAGTGGAGTACCTAAAATCAGTGTCATCCGATCTTAAGAAGTAGAATTTACTATCTACAATGGCAGTGGCAGCACAAAAGTCCGTTTCGACTCTGATGCGTAAAACCCTGCAGCGGCAGGCAGCTGTAGCCAGAGAAAAATTTAAATTCAATAAAAATCAAGTAGAGCAAATCTTGCTAGCCTATGTGAGAGAGAAAAAAACTGGGCCATACAATGATTTGCTAAAAGTTCTGAAGGACATTCCTTTGAACGACGAAAACTATCAGATTCTCTTTGAAGATAGTCTGTCTTGTGTGGTTCTGTTAGGACGTGACTTCAAACAGTATGTGGAACTTGTGTGTAGTGTTGAGTTTGCCGGCCGGAGGGAGGATCTCGTGGAACTGTTCAGTAGATTTGTACTGAGCTTGGTTACTGCGCACACATACCATTGTGCGAGTGTGATGACCTGTCTTATTAAGTTGTTCAAAGGTAAGTTGCTATGACTAGTTTATCTATCATGAACTTTGCATCATATATCCTAGAACTAGCTAATTCTCTTTTAACCTTTCAGCTGAAGGTGAAAACTGGGAAGACAGTCCACCGCCAGAAACAGTGATGAAATGGTCAAATATCCACACAGTTATTGCACAAATTGTAGCCATCATGCCTATGTAAGTACTTTCTTTACCTTGTTTATTTCTTTTTTGGAAAAAAAAAAACAGTGGGTCTGATTAAAGTTCAGTCAACTGAGTGACTCTCAGAAAAAACCATGAATCCCAACAATATTGATTGTATGATCAACAGTAGTCATGAAAATGACCATTACATATTGCAAAAAGTTATGAAATCTTATTTATGTTACTAAAATATATTGTGCAAGAGTATTGTTGTGAAATAAGTATCTTAAATTTTTTCTGATTTCTTATGTCAGAAAAAAAAAGATACATTATAACAATAAATAATGCACAGTCATACTTATATTACCATTTCGTAAAATGGTGGCATTTTATTCAGAAATCAAACAACTTTTAGATTTCAGATGTCACTATCACAAACAATATTTGAATGATAAAGATCATGTTTTCAGTGATAAGTGACTGGAATTCTGTGCTATCTCCACATTCTAGGAGTTGGTGAAAATCTTCAGGGGACACTAAAGAGTAGAGAAAAGACCACAATGAGAGGTTCTACCAAATATGGCCCTTCAGAAGCTTTGATGATTGTTGTCTATGACCACTTAATCATTAAAGGCTTCTATAGATAAACCATAGAAATGGGTAAGAAAAGTAGCCACATACTTTAAAATTAATAGAAGAATCTACAGAAAAATAAAACTGTACTTTAAAAAATATAGATCATAAGATAAAAAAAAGTCATTAAAAACTGGCAGAATGAACGAATCCTGTACAATTGATGCATAACAGATACATCTGTTATCTAAAAGGATTCCAAACAAACTATTGACTGAATGAATGATTCACCAAGTCACAGGCGCGGATCCAGCCCTCAAAAAAGGTTGTGGGCAAAACCACCAAAAATTTGCAAAGTGAGAGTTGGATCACTACATGCCCGGACATACATACATGCCTATCGATCTTATCAATAGATCATAATTAAAACAAGCAAATTAGGGTTGTGGGCATGCCCACAGTGCCCACAACGGTGGATCCGCGCCTGCCAAGTCAAGTCAGATTCCGTCAATTACCTAAGATATTACCATCTTAGTTCTGGAATCAAATTCATGTGACTTTTCATTCCATTGGAGTAGTTTGCTTTTGCACTCTCCATTTCACTTTGAAACTGTCAATGAATGAATAAGCTAGTATAAAACACAAGAAATATTTTCATTTTAATATTTACTAATAAATTAATCCAAATAATTTCAGGTCCAGTGATCTCCTAATGCAAACAGTGATAGATGGGTTTCCGTATTACAAAGCAGGCTGCTATATCAATAGGTCTTACATACACAATCTAATATGGATGAGCAAATACATACCACTACTTCAGGAACAAATTGTGACGACCATAGTTAGCAGGTAAAGCTTGAACTTATATCATATTTTAGTCTGCTTTTAATTAAAAACAATAAAAGGCTTTTATTGTATAAACAGACATTTAAATGCATTATAAGCATAAATTGTTGCATTCTAAAAATCATAATTTACCTTACCTATTTTTATCATAATTTAAATATTTGACACAATTTATTTCTTACAGATTAGTAATAATGGATGTAAATTTAGTAGACCGATCAAAGAATAGAGTACCGGCTGAGACACTGTTTGAAATGGACACGGACGAGCAAGACGTTCTTACAGACTCATTGGACTACTGCATGTTGGAAATGTTGAAATGGCTCGAAGAGGAAAGAGATCCTGCACTGAACATCTTGTGCAATGTTTTCGAAAGAGTTGTTCTTCCAACCTATGGTATAAAGTAAGTATTATGTTTCTATCTTAGGGTTATTTTGTAATTGTAGCATTCAATAAGTGACTGGCAGTATTACGTACATTTTACTAGATGAGATTAGTTTCCAAATCAAAATTATGAATGATGACGTCATCAATTTACAAGTCACTAACAAAAAGACAGTAACAAGTGCTAATTTGATTAGATAACTTATTAATTGAAAAATAGCGTCAACTTAATTTTACCCTGTTTTCAGATACGTCCAATTCCTGCTGCTATACACGATATCGATCAACCAGCAATGCGCCGACCGTATACTGAACAACTTGTGGATAGTGGCGGCAGGTCTTCACGGGTTGGGACCCGGTGCCTTAGCGACCCGGCGGACAGCTGCCAGCCATCTGGCTGGTTTACTAGCGCGCTGCGTCAGGGTTCCTAACTCCAGACTGATTCACTACCTAAGAAACATGGCGGAATGGTGCCACTCGTATATTACGGCGACGCAGGAATCGACAGCGGCGTGTGATAACACCAAAGTGCACGGCTCCTTCCATGCTGTGTGCCACGCCATCTTTTATCTGGTCGCGTTCAAAAACCATCACCTGTTCATGAACAAAGAAAGTAAGTACATCATTCAGTTATCAAAGTTGATGTCATTATAAGGCGGTTATCACACTGCGCCGCGCTCCGCCGCGGAGCGCGTGATTTTCATATAAAAACACGCGCGCGGACGCGTTGTCACTTCACAAAGTGCCGCGCGTGTTTTCTATACAAACTGAGGTACTTGCATACAATGATTAAATCTGTCGCCCCGCAGTATGATAACCGCCAAAACCTACATTTAGCTGTCGTTGATCTTTTTTCGATTTTGAAATGTCTAGCTCCCTCATTCATTATTTGGAAATTTTAAAGCTTAATAGAGGCGATCAAACATTTCAGTCAATTTTAGCAGTAACCACAACTTCATTAACATTGTTTCGTGTGAAGATAAGTAGGTACTACATCCACGGGAAATGTGGGTCCCGTGTTTAATTGTTAGGCTGCGTTGCCTTCGTTCGTTCGTTCGTTTCAGCCAAATGACGTCCACTGCTGGACAAAGGCCTCCCCCAAGGTTTTCCACAATGAACGGTCCTGCGCTGCCCGCATCCAGGCTCTTCCCGCGACCTTTACCAGATCATCGGTATACGGATCTGAGACGTGGTCGCTTACTATGGGCCTCATAAGAAGGCTCAAGGTCACCCAAAGGGCGATGGAGCGGGCTATGCTCGGAGTTTCCCTGCGTGATCGAATCAGAAATGAGGAGATCCGCAGGAGAACCAAAGTAACCGACATAGCTCGCAGAATTGCTAAAATCAAGTGGCAGTGGGCGTTGCCTTATTCTGCCGGAACCACACTGCATGCACAAAGTTTAGCATTAACACAAGTCTTCTATTCCAGATCTCCTCTTCGTCGAGTCACTCAACCTCCCTCGTCTAGTAACCTGCAACCTGAACCCGCTCCGCACGTGTCCACCGCAAGTGACGCACGCATTCTCTTCAGTGACGCGCGCGCACCAAGTCGTGTACTGCCAAGCTATCATCGAGAAGAACGCGCGACACACGCTGCAGTCGGCTGCTCAAGATTATGATGATTGGTTCCCGTATGATCCCTACACGCTGCCTGTGTGAGTATCAACATAATCATAATCGTCATCAGGTCATTGTCACCACTGCAGGAACCCTATGTATCCTTTATAATTTGCAAGAGGCAGATAGACCATTCAGTTTCGATGCGGGTCTCGATCCGCTATAAGAGACAACAAGAGAAGGATTGATTTGACTTACACTCCCCACGCTTACCGATGGGTTTCATTATCAGCTCAAATAGGCTCTTGGAGCATGACTCGTTGTAATTTACCACAGCCACGAGTATACACACCCCATGCTGACCAAACATTGCAAAGGCCTGATACTCACATCTTGTCTCATATATCTCTTCTGAGTCGATCGAACCGCGAATTTTGGAATAGTAGTTGAGCATGCAAATGTCTAGGTTGCCAGTAGTGAGCAATTAATTTATCAGAAAATCTCTAATTTGACTACAATCTCACATTGTTATTTTTGTTTTCAGATCCGGTAAGATAATCTGGCCGTTATGCATAGAGTACAAAGACTTCCTAAAGGACGGCGACAACGAGTCGCAATACACGCACATGAAAATAAAGCTTGAAGAAGACGACGACTACCTAATGTTAGCCAGCCCCACGAAAAGGATAACGAACGGCATTTCACCCGGATTCAGAACCAGTGAATCAATTATGATGTAGAGAATATGACTGAAATGGAGATTACTAATACTGCTTGGACAGTTAGCATCAAAAGTAGTGATAGTCCAAAGATTTGAAAAACCTCTTTTGATACTTTCTGTACCATAAGAGTAGGCGCACACCGTTGATTTTTAGTTGGCCAATAGTTGTGCCCGATTTTAAATTGTATGAAGAATCGGCCAAATCGAATCGTCGTAGTGTGCGCACTCCCAATACATGCCCATACCGATCAACTGCCCGACTAAACTATCGGCCGACGAAAAATCAACGGTGTGCGCCTACTCTAAAAGGCATCCAATGTAAGCCTTAAAAATTACTGATTTAATACAAATGTTAAGTTTTAGCCCAATATTAATGTTATTAAGATTGTGTCATACATTTTTGATATGTAACTAAATAATACATATTCGTATGTAAACATTTATACTTATCAATGGTATATTTTATGGAGTAGCGAAGAAAAAATTGCTATATTGCCTACCAGTAAATAATTTGCTTTACTTTTTTCTTAAGTCATGTTATCTATTGGATTCAGATGATAATTAAAGTCTGTTTTAAGTAAATTATTTATTCACCTTGATTTTTAAATAAAACATGTAAAAACATTTGCGAAACTTTTATTTCACACTAGCTGACCCGGCGAACTTCGTACCGCCTTAGCGTAGAGATTTTCTTAATATTTTTTTCCATAAGAACCATCCTTGGACTTCTACAAACATTTAAAAAAAAGAATTATCGAAATCGGTTCAGCCGTTCACACGTGATGCCGTGACAACGCGAAACGGGTTTCATTTTTATATATGTTACAGGAAATGTATGAAATCCGTCATTGTACACAATTCCTAGGAATTGTGTATAAATCCTAAAATCACCCGGAAATGTGTGATGTAAATTATATTAGACACATTTCCTAGGAAAATTACACATTTCCTAAACAGCAATCGGAAATGTAATTAAGATATTTTTTTTTTACAAAATCATTTTTATTACGCCACTTTTGGTTCTCCGAAACTTAAATGGCGCTACCGCGCCGCGGCAGCTGTGTATGTGTAAGGTCTCAAGTCTAACCTAACCTAACGGAGACTTTGTTATCCAGCTACAGGAGTACTAAAACCTTCATGCCAATAATAGTTTAATAAAAGAGATGTTAAAATTAGGCATTTCCAATACTTCAGCGTAACATGCGTGATGCCGAAAGCAAGGTATGCCAATAAATTTTAGGCAAATATTTTTTTCGATCAAAGTATAATAGTGCGAAAACAACTGTCAAGCTAAACAATAATAAGTAATTATGAGTTAAAAGTACCTATCGGCCAATGTGGTTTGGCTAAATGAAATTTTAGGCGTACCGAGGGGCACCCGATCACACGACCGCGCTTGAGCCGCTTAATTTTATACATTTCCTAATACAATATTGGAATTCTATAAAATTCCTAGGAAAAGTATACATTTCCTAGGATATGTGCGTATTAAAAAATCTCTGAAGCAATATTTTATACATTTCCTAAATAGCTTCGGAATTGTATACATTTCCTAGGAATAGTATACAATTCCTAGAATTCATACATTTCCTGTAACATATATATAAATTCCTATGCCTATGCACATACACACACAACACAACATAATTAATTTTTATTCAACTAATATTGAAATTAATTTGTTGAAACAATCTTGACCTAATAAATCACAAAACCTTAAATAATATTTTTTAATACACCATATTGTGAGATTTTATCTACCAAAGTTTATTTTTAATCCATCCATCACAAAATATTATTCATAACTTACTGCACCTGTCAGCATTAGAACAAATTAGTTTTAAAATATGTGTTTATTTATGAAATGAGATTAATATAAAAATATATGTTACGGTCAAAGTGATAAATGTGAAAATTATGAATAATCGCCGGTTATTATGAATAATTACCGCATGATTTGGTAAATGTGATTAATATGAGGTCATTTATGTGTGTATAAAACTAAATAGGCGGCTTAGGGGTGGCCCAAGGGCCACCCCCGCCGCACCTTAACCTATTTTTCACTTTAAATCAAAACATTATGTTATAGGCATCATGGAAAAGTAATATTATGCAAAAAACATTCCAAACTCATTATGCCAAATTATACTAATATATGATATCAAAACGTTCAAAAGTTTGGCTGTACACGAGCACGTACACAAGATGTTGTTCTCTTTTATGAAATTTGTTAGTACTAAGGTTGAATTATTAAATAATCACTGTTAAATGTGATTAATTTATCACTTTCACCGCGACTGTCGGGAATTATTCATAATAACCGGTTATTATTAATAATTTTCAATTTATCACATTAACCGTAACATATACACTGTTGCAAAACTGGTAGCATTTTATTTGACAAATCATGGTCATACATTAATGAACACTTAGATGGTATTTAGGGAGACGTTAAGACCACAAAGTTTCTTATAAACTAAGAATATATTAATACTGAATAAAAAACTAATAGGTATATTATACATACTAAAAGTATTAAACCGATTTTGCATTAAGTATTGGATAGCTTTACTAACATGAATAGATTAAATTCAGAATTAAAACCAGTATTGAGTATTTTTCTTGATAGGTAGCACAGATAGATACATGTTCTGCAATATTTTCTGATAAAATTAATTTGGAGTAGATAGGAATTTACCTGGATGCAAGCGGCGCAGGACCGGTCTTTGTGGAAATCCTTGGGGGAGGCCTTTGTCCAGCAGTGGACGTCTTTCGGCTGAAACGAACGAACGAACGAGGAATTTACTGATATTCAATTATTCTATCACTAATGTAGCATCAAGCAAGCAATAGAAATATGATTAAACAACTTGCAATATTCATACTGCTAGTATGAAACAATGCGCTATAACTTTTACTAATAATAATTATTATCATAATACAGTGGTAATATCAAAGATCTTTCAGGGATGCAAAAATTCACAAAATTCTCACCTCAATTTTAACTAGTAAATTTTTCAGGGTAGACAAGTGTACTTATAACTAACATTTTAGAAAAGTTTGCTATAAAAGCTATAAGTTGTTTACATATTGCAATATTTTGTCAATAAACCTAACAAAATAAAATACCACAATTTAACAAACATTTGCCTNATTTGCTTACTCAATAAGCAGAAATATGAAACACAGTAATTGTTTTCATGTGCCCTTAAATATTTCCTTTACCTGATTTACAAAGGCGATGTAATAATCTAAAAAAAAAGATTATCTTTTTTTATGATAGGGGTGTCTTCTTCTAAACGAGCTGATGGTTTTATTGGGGGGCTGGTGCTGTTTTGACTGATACTGAGCAATGATTGGGGTCTCATTGGCTGCCAGCTTGTTGACTACAAAGTCATCGCCTGGTTTCATGTTCTCCATCATCTTCAGCTTGGCCTCAATAGACTGGATGGCTGTCTTTTTGCTTAGTTTTAACTCCGGCTTAGCACCAGCTAAAGCCGCTATACCCAACTCTGGTTTTGGTTTGTCCTGGTCATCCTGAAATAAAAAAATGATGTAATGTTTTTGATGACTAAAACAGTTATTATATGATTTAGAAAGAAGAAATTGATTGCCACAACTAACACTATTGAATCTTCTAATTATTAACATTGCAATCTTGATAGGGTTTGTTAGGACAGTTGAAACAAACAATACAAACAAACTTACCGAAGTATTCTTTGCGAATTTGACACAGATTCTTTTGCAGCCTAATAGCTGTCCGTTCAATGAGTTCATGGCTTGAATTGCATCTTGCCTAAGCTTGTACGTAACAAAGGCGAATCCCCGGGGCTGACCCGTGTTGGGTCCACTCCGATGAAACAGCATGTCAAACTTTTCGATGTTCCCATACACACGGACCATTTTCAGTAATTGATACCGGTAATGAAAATAAATGGAGTTAATTAGACAAGGCAGTTGTAACACAATAACATATCTACATGAACACATGTGAAAAAGCAGGTAATAAATCAATAAAAAAAACTAGAGCTTGAACTTTTAAGGTAATGGGGTCGTTTAGGACAAATTTTGTAAAAATAGTCATACTCATTAACTCTGGTGTCCAGGTTGCCAATCCAAAGCCTCTTTTCGCACACCTCACTCTGCTGCATAGGTTCCAAATGCAAAGGGACCTAAAATAGAGAGAACCAAGTGGTAATTAAATGATTTTCCGAGGATATTGTATACAATCCCGGAGTCAATAAAAATAGATTTTATTTAAATAAAATAACACAAACCGTGGCGTCCTCCATTGTTAAAGTATTTCTCCTTTTACACAGTGCGATTTTTTCACGTATTTTTCATCCAGAACAGAATGTTCATACCGAAAACGCTCTCGCTCGCAAATAAAAATACCACTCACAAACACAGATTAGAGAGTATGCTCACAAAAACAAAGCTGTCATTTTGAATTTTTTACTTTTTTTTAAGGGAGAGTTCTTTTGTTTGTGTTTGACCTTCATCAATCATCGTTGAATTCAACTACAACGCCAACGCCAGCGCCACTTTAACATAGACTTAAACCAAGTAAAAAACTAACATTGCGAAATATCAATTTTAAACGAAATGGAACATGCTCCTGTTATACTTTTTTTAGCCCTTTAATAAAAATGGCAATGATAATTTTACTTATTTGATTCCCATCTCTCTGTTATATTTCATTAGGTTTTACCTTATTTATAACAACGCTTTATTTGATGGGGTGAATAATATAATTAGGATGTCTTCGGTTATGTACTAATTTAAAAAAAAGATGTCAATGACTTATGTCAAGTTTGACATTGACATGTGGTGGTGGTGACGAAATTGCACGAAATTGTGTTTTTGTTTGTTATCTTACAAATTACAATTCTTGAGTTTTAATTATACTCAAATTGAAATTATTTATGTTATTTCTTTAGTCATAGAAGTGAAATGGCTGTTATTCCAACTATGAAAAAAATTAACACAAAAATCCCTGGAATTTTACCGCCTCCGCCAAAAACTGAAATCGACGGTAAAATCTCTGATCTTTCGTCAAAAACAATTCCAGAATTAATAGAACTCCAGTCTCGACAAGCTAAACTATTGTGCAATAAGTCTTTTGTTTCCAAACTGCCAGACAAAGGCGCTAAAATACAGGCTTTCCATGACAAAATTGCTAGTACACTAAAGGAAAAACAAGAGGAAGAACAAACATGTCGTTTATTTAGTGATATGAAGCTGGACAATCGTACTGTTCAAGAGTTTGAATGGAAGGGCAAATTAGACGCAAATAGGAACACTTATCTAGATTCAGATGATGACAGTGAACCTGAAGATGTTTTGCAAATACTCAGCCAAAGCACAGCCCATGAAAAGAAGGTGAAAGTGATAGAGCCAATGGAGCCAAGTATAACAACTGAGGATCTTGTTAAAATAGGAGAAATCCCACATGTGAGGTATATTGTTGAAAAGACAGAGCACAAGCCTGAATCAAAAAAGGCAACAGGAAACTTCAAGCCGTTCAAAACCACTGTATCAGATGTGCACAACCCAGAAAAGGAGATTCTTAGGAAAAAGCACAAACACTGGGAGGTGACTGCAGCCACGCCTCCACCTTCCATCCATGGTCCGGCAAAGTTGCTGGCTTTGGAAGAGTCTTTAAAACTGCAAAAGGAGTATAATGTACACTTGAAGGAAGTTGAGGCCCAACATGCTGCTGAGAAGTTATTGGCCCGGACTGGAATCAAAATGCCCGTTCTGCCGAAAGATACAACAACCTTTGGATCATACAGAGACGCAAACAGCGATGATTCGGAAGAGTCTGATGAGGAGGGCAGTGATAAAGAGGTGCATGATGAGGAACCTGAAAGAGGCGGAGTTGTTTTTACAGTCATGAAGTAATTTTATGAATACCAAATCTACTTGATGGTTTAGCCATTTGTCAAAGATAAATCAAGTTACAGAAGCAGGATTATATTTTTTAATTTGATTTGATTGTACTCTTTAGGCAATATCGTTATGAAGTACCTACCTTATTGTTAACTTATCTATAGATTTTACAATGTGATCAGGAATAAAGGATATTTTTGCAGGCATTTATTATTTTCACTTTACCTTCTTTGCAATAGGACTTATTTACTTACTTACACAATATTATACCCACCTATCTTCTATACTTTTGTTTCTTGGACAGGATAAATTGAACTAAAGCAAATTACCTACTATGCTTACTAATATTAGTTGCAACTTGCAAGGCAAGATAATGAAAAGACTGCATTTGAGCATAAATGTAGGGGCGCTCGCGCACACGCTAGTCTGTTTTTGTTTATCATGCAACTTTTCCGACACGACACGAACGTATAATCATTCGCGCGCTGACCGCCAAGCGTGCCACTTGCGTGTTTCGCTTCCTTTAGCTGAGTGTTAAATAATCTATTGTTCTGTGAAATGGCTCCGGTTTCCAATACGGTTGTGGGGATCGACGATGACCAGCGATTCGCCCTGATGAAGGTAAGTGTGGTGATACGTTCTCGTTGTTATTCTTTATTTAAGCTAACATATCCGACAAATCTCGTTTGGCGATAAGCAAAGGCCGTCAAAATATTATTTATGTTGAGACCTTGCACTTGTTAGGCACTTGCCTTTATTAAACTATACTATACCTACTTTAAAATTGTACATACCTACATGCTTTGATTAGGTAATTTATAATCAAATAAGTAGGTATTACAAAGATAGGTAGGTACCTACTTACTTGACCACAGATATAGATATATCTATATCTGTGTACTTGACCGTGTTAATGCACCGAGGGAAGATAAATTCGTACGTAACCGAAAATTTAAGAATTACTTAATTAAACAATATATTTTGAAAAGTAACTATGTAGGTAGTTAACTGAAAAATTATTACACACCAACATGACAGTCGTCACGTTAAAACCAATAACCATTTCCGCCTCGTCCAATGGTTGACTGGAAGAAAATCAATCAATGCGTTACTTTTCGTTATGAGTACCTACTTACTTAATCTGGGCAAACTGAAGCCTGTTTGTGTAGGTAATGTAAAAAAGGCGCCCTAATTTAATCTTAAACAGACAAAATCAATGGGTAACCTACCTAAAGGTGTGCGTGCCCTCAAATCTATTGCTGCACCTGAATTCCGTACACCCACCCTATAACTTCTTGTCATACAAATTAGAAACAACTACATTATCTATAGTCCACAGCAAACCGGTGAAAGTACCATCCATGCATGGTGACCGTCAACCACACCAGAGGGCAATAAACTCGTATGCCAGACATATTTAAATTCGTTTTTTTACCAATAATAGCCAAAATAAAACTAGCTTTTCCAGTTTCCATAGTGGGACGCACATCTGCTATTTAGAGATATTTTCTGACAAAATAATAAATATTTTACTCAGGCAAATTAATTTCCCGAACTTCTTATTCGTTTTCTTATTGCCTCAACTGTTTTTAATGTACTATCTGGCGACTTGTGCATAGTTTAATCACAAAATAGAAATTAATTTAGTAGGCGTCAATAGCCAAACGGTGTCGTCGTGTCGGACCACCGAGGAACGCGGGTTCGATCCCCGCCCCGAGAACCCATCTCGTAACGTACCTACATAGTAACTAGTATTATATTATCTGTGATAGTACTATTACCCTATCATTAGGCAGTATGGCATATAATTTTTTCCTACCCAAACAAAAAAAAACTTGGATTTGTTCAGTATCTTGCGGTATTGACGTAATATCGGAGTGAGCGAAGTGACCGTAATCGCGTTTTAATGGAACCTGCATAACGGAGCTGGGAAAACTGATAGAGTTGCAATAATTGCGTTGTTGTGTTGAAACATGTTTCATACATGTTTTTTTTTATGCATGCATCACTATTAAAAGCGATTCTGTCGCCTCTAAGGAAAAGTTACAGAAATCTCAATCTAAATGATTCGTTGGACATCATTGAGTAAAGTACGAGTACATAGCACTGGGTACCTACATAATTGTTTAATGACATGTTGATCACGGCACATTTTGACTGCAATATGTTGCTTCTCAATATATTAATGTTACGCACGTAACAAAGTGGAAACACCAAAAAAATGTGGGACTCGCCCTTTCGCTTTGTAATTTCGTAGTCACCACAAAACCTTTACCGCCAATAAAAACTATTGACCATAAAAAGAAGATAAAACCCAATGGCCCTACAGATTTTGATGATTGTATGATTACAAAAACTGCCCGTTGAATGGCCGATTCGAATTGTAACGAGGTTACTATGAAATATTGAATGAACGTCCAAGAGTTAATAGTTACTCAAGTTTTGAATTTTGATCAGAAGTTACATTACACTTTTTAGCAATATTCATAAAAAAACATAATAATAATAACAGATATTGGACCATCAGAGACTAAACTGTAGGTAGAGCAACAGAGCAACTAAACGGTACCTACCTTCCGCTATTCTGTGTTTTAGTACCCCGAGCACGAATAAATATCCGCAATCCGATTTCAGTTATCATGAGCGCGGGATATTATAATCATAATTATTATGATTTTGAGAATTAGCTAGATTACTTCCTACTTTGGTATACAATAATGTTAGTTGTTATACCTACCAAATAGATTAGATACCGACATGTGGATTAATCTGTTTACAAATTAAGAGTGAATGCCTCTCAACTAGATGAATGACCTCCTAAACATATTGCAACTCTACGTTAAGCATTTTAAATTGAAGCAGATGTCAACATCATGCTAATTAAGTTTGAAAGAGTTGATCGAAATTGTGTAACTTTGGAAATAAATATTGATTCAGGTTCCCCGCAAGGAACCATCTTGAGACCCCTTTGTGGTCGTGATTGCTGTATCAACTCAACTGTGTGTTATGCTGAATTATTCTAAGCACATCAACAAACAAAGCTACATTTAGGTGTCAACGACTCTCCTAACAGTCATTAATGTATCGATGAAGGACGAGCAAATAATCTATTAGTGTGTTTGTGTCAACATTGCGAAATGCATCGCACATACAAGGTCAGGGGAATGCTACTGGTTTGATACGCAATGTGTAATGTTTTCGACACTAGCAAGAACAAGTGTTTCTCAAATACTCAGTGAATGTCCGGACAACCTCCAGCCGGATGATAAAAGGGAAGGGAAATAAAAGAAAGGGAAAGGCAGAGTCCGGAGAGAATTTAAAACTTTTAGTTTCGGACACCCAACTGACTTATTTCTAGAGCATAATTATATTAAGTAATCTACACTCACAAATTAATTAAGATGCCAGTCAGAGTCGCAAAGTCTCTACATCACATAACCAAGGTTTTTTTTTTCAAGATGAGACATGGCCAGACTCGGAAAAACAAAAGTTTCTGGTAATTCATAACTCAAACAAAACAAAGAGCTATTTCGTAAGCTTTTCGGTAAATAAGTACTTTATAAGGAAAAGGAATCTGTTAACTGACGATGACCCCACGCCATTAAGTCCGAAGAACAAACAACCGGTTTCAAGCAAATAAGTTGCAGTTTTGGCTAATATTTGCGAATATGATTGTGCATTTAGCAAAGATGATGACGTATGCGTGTGAAAAAGCAGGCGACATCTTCGTTAGCTAATCTTAGGTAAATTCCCTGTCACCTGTCTAGCCACGTCTTGCGGTGAATAGAATTATGTAAAACATCCTTGTTTCTAGTGAAATTCTAATAGTACCTAAGTAGGATTAAAAAGAAAGAAATTCATGTCCTAATATGCTTTGAAATAGCTGAAAGAAGTAGGTACACCTACCTAATCAGAAAATTAGCATTTTAAAAAGTTTTGAGCTTACTTGAAGTTCATATTATTAGCAGCCTTACATTTTATAAAACGACATGTTTATTACAATGTCGACTGGATCACCTTGACCGTGTGAGCACTCTGTAAAAACTGGTTGAAAAAACCCGATTCTTTTATTACCTGCCTTACCTACTTGATTATTTATTTTTAATTAGAAGGTGGGAATAAAAACCTTCCAAACTGGATGGGTCGAAAGCAAAGCCAATATGTCACGATAGCCAACTACTTTAATATAAATAAATTCACATTATTGCTTCAGTTTAATTTTCTCCGTGGCGAGCGCCAACTTGCGGATATTGCAGAGGCAGCCTGCTGACGCCTCCTGTAGGATCGGATCTTTGGACCCAATGGTTTCCAGCAGGAACTGCACTACACCAGCCTGGAATAATAATAAACATCACATTTTCATTACTAGCTTCGTCCTGTAGCTCTACCAGGGCCGTCTTTAACCTACTAGAGGCCCTGGGCATTTAAGAATCAAGGATGTCCTTTCCTCAAAAAATGGGAAATTAGAGAAATTTTCACCCCACTCGATCGCGGGGCCTTGGTAACCTGCCCAGAATACCCACTGGGAAAGAGGGGCCTGAGCTCTACCCTTGTGAAGTACCAAAAGTGACTGACAGTCTTTATAACCTCGTGGATTTTGATGAATGAAGTTAGTTTTTAGCGATAGGTGAACGAGCTCCGAGGTCACAGAAACATAAATATTTTGCGCAGACGTTTAAAAAACGTTATTTTGAGGATATCCGCAATTGTTCAAAACATATTAATAATAGGACTAATAAAATTATGTAACTTATCTCAGCTTCTCTTCACAAATGTTTGTTTGTACACAGACAAAATTTAAACTAAGTTACTGCGTGGATATCTGTTATTGGCTTTCCATAGTGTTAAGTGTCTAATGTTACATTGAAATCTGTAAGCTGTTGATGTCCCTAATAAATAAATAAATAAATATTACCGTTACATTAACTGGATACCTAACTTTCGTATTCAACCACATATTTTTACGAATTTAGTCAGGTAAGTAATTATGTATTGTTCTTACTTACTTCGTGTCAAAGATCAGGTCATGCCATTTACGCTAAGTAAGATTTTAGGTTTTCTTTGTCTGCTTACATTTACAGATACCTAGTTACATTAGATAAACGACGCTAAATACTTATCCGAATTTCTTAATCTTCGAATGACGTAAAGTAAGTTCTATTTTAAGACCTATTGCGCTGGTGCAACTTGAATGTTCAAATAGATACAAGAACTGCTTTGGAAAGTAATCTCACACGTTATTGTCGCCACCTGACTCAAATCCGTGTGGTAACACGGAACACCTACAATGATTGCATGACGTGCTATGCAGCATACGCAAACAATTAAGAAAGGCAGTGCTATTTGTGTAAACTAGGTATAAGTATGACAGCATTCATCTTACACATATTGCACACTTGGCTAGCTGCTAACCACACGCAACTTTAATACAACTAAATCGTTTTCAAGCTTTAACAAGACCTCACATTCAGATTCCTATAACTTTTTGATTAGGATCTACATAATTAATCGAAACATGCCATCAAAACTATATTTTTGGACCCATAACACTAGCACAAACATTATCATGCAGAATGGTTGAAAAGTGATTAAGAAGATGCTACTAACAGCATGCATGGTGACACAGTTGATGGAGTAGAAGGACAGGTGGTAGAGAGCCAGTGCCGTCGCCCTGTGCACGTTGGGGTCCCGTGACGTCATGTAGTTGACCAGCGGCGTGATGGCGCCTCGCTTGCCAAACTCCTGCCTGTTCTGTGCCCAGTCGCAGCAGTACGCTATTGCCACGCCCAGATTCGCTCTCAGGTGATCATCTGTTGTGCTCACTGCAATGAAACATTGTAATAATACTCGCAAATGGAATAAAGTTATGACAATTGAACANATTGAACGTAAAACCGGTAATTTGTCTTACCGAGTTTCGAAAGTTTACCCACAACACCGTGATCGGATATGACCGCCAAATTCTCGTGGTCTCTTGCAATGGTTGCGATTGCAGCGCAAACTGCCGACAAAACGTTATGGTCGTCGGAGTCCAGTAGGTCCACGGTCAACTCCAAGGCGCCTACGAAGGATCTGACCATCTCCCCGGAATCTGCGGCATTTTGCACACAAGGGCTCAAAGCCAAAGCGGCGTTTGTCTGAACTTTCTTCGAGTCGTTCTTCAGCAAAGACCAAACAAGCCTCACACCGTCCAATTCGTCTATTTCGTTCATGCAAAACTGTTCTTTAGCGCATTCCATTAACACCAGAGGCACGTTCTCCAGCAATGGCTTGTAAGTGTTGTTTAGATGATGAACTGAAATAAATAAAGATTATAAGACTTTAATTTCGCGATTAAAATTACTAACTAACTAAGTACCTATTTATGCAACTCGATTAATGTTTTTCCTGTGAAGTGCACCCCATAATTTATATGGGTCATTTCATTATTCATGATTGTTTCTTATTGTGTAGCGTTTGCACACAAGAGAATGTTTAATTAAAATAATGACTTACTTAGCATTGGAATGCCACCAGCAGATCTAATTTTATCACGATTCGGTGGATATTTAGCACACTCTGCGAGTGCCCCGGCGACGTTGGTCAATACGCCATCGTTTTCGTCATCCAACAATCTGACCAGTATAGGGACTGCTCCAAGGCTGTCCAGCCTTTTTACACTAGCATCGCTGTTGGCACATTTCCATAGAGCTCCAGTAACCGCCGCCAACAAAGGTTTATTAGGTCTATTGGTGCTATCTTGCGCGGCCTCTACCAACAGCTCCAAACCTCCAGCTTCACGAATCATATCCCTCGTAATAGAATCGCTTGCGCATTTGTAAATCGCCAAACTACAGTAAGTCTGTAACGCATAACGTAACCATATAGGAAGTTTAAAACGTGAATACGTTGTTTACGCACCGCGAAATTGTTAAGCTACCCAAATTATTCATAAGTATTCAGATCGCGTGACAGCAAATCGGGAAAGGTAGGTACGTGCAACTCAACCATGATGAGCGGTGCCATAAAAGAGTCGGCGTTAATACCACAGCGTTACCCAACAAAACAATTGCTACATGTTACCTTCAGATCTTTGTCATCGTTGGCCAAGTGCGTTATCAAGTCGGTGACCATTTTCTCCGTTTGTATAGCCAGTTGGAATGACGTTTCATTCGCGCACATTTGAAGAAGTCCAACTGCCGGAACAGCCACGTCTAGATGAATAGTTTTGAGCATTTTGGCTATAAGAGGTATCATGCCGTACTTCCGCATTGCCTCGCGGTTCCTTTGTGAGGATGACATTGACCATAATGCTTTAGCTCCAGCACGAGCTATATCTAGAAACTGTAACTCATCTTGATTTAGCTCCTCACGCGGAGACACTAAGTACCTAAAAGATAAAACTATCGTGTACCTACATACATTTTGTTATGAAATCCTATCCATATCAAAATTCAAGTTATTCACCGTTCCTTTATGTCCAATAAATCGATCAGTTTGGGAATCCCTCCAAATTTTCTGCAAAACTTCCTACTTTTACGGATTCGCCCTAAATTAGCAATTGTTTCTGCCGCCAGGATTTGCACGTCCCGTGCTGGATCAGACAACAATCCCACCAACAAAGGGATCGCTCCCAAATCTGTTACTTTCTTCCTTATTTCAATATTCGGGGTTATATCTTTCAGAACAGCCAGTCCACCTAAGATACAACACAGATCTCTCGTTTCCAGCAAATTCACTAAAAGCTCTAGACCGCCTATCTCTTGAATAGCTCTTTGATTGACCTCTATCGTCAGGTCGTGGTCTTTCAAGCAGGACAGAGCTACCATCGTCGCGGTTTGGTTTCCTGCTTTCATGTACTTTACCAGTTTTTGTATATGCCAGTACTCTGGTGGTATCTCCGAGGACTTGATGAGGTCGGCCCAGTTGTCCTCTGACTCGGACGTGGATGATGCTGAAGATGCCGATGTATCAGAGCCTTCTGTGACCATCACTATCCTGGGCAGACCCACAGTATCCTGCCCCCCATCTGCACTAAACGTAGAAATGTTATCTGCGTCCGTCATTGTAATCTTTGGATGTAAATTTAAACAAACACAAAATTATGATTCAATTCAGTTTCTTTTTATGGCTGCAATCGTGATTGTTATTGTAAAAAACTCTCCTCAAAACGTTTGCGGGAAATTGTAGCTTCGTTATGTCAATATTTTGCTGTCGCTTGGCAACTGTCAGGATGATTTTGCGCCAAGTTTGTAAACAAAAAGGTTTTTCTTGAAGTTATTAGGTAATTTTCATGTAATTTTCCACCGACTATGTTACCTAAACATTTTGTTGTTTGTAGGTATTTCTCATACATCTGATTTGATTTGTTCGCTGTATGCTGGAGTAATTATGTATGTAAGGTCAAGGGAGAAGCGTAACCATACAGCGTCAGCCCAC
The DNA here is from genome assembly GCF_004193835.3 of Ostrinia furnacalis. Taxonomy (NCBI): domain Eukaryota; kingdom Metazoa; phylum Arthropoda; class Insecta; order Lepidoptera; family Crambidae; genus Ostrinia; species Ostrinia furnacalis. Next base: position 77,725 of record NW_021136744.1, on the reverse strand, counting down.
ATTTTATTGCAAAATAGCTGTTATTTCAACTGCATAAGATGCCAAAGTGTAACACACACTTCATCACACTTGAAGTGCAATCGTCTGTGTCTTTACTATAGTAATTAGGCACCACAATACCACAATACGCTCATGTTGTTATTGATTAACTTTAAAAGGATACGAAGCAATGGTATAATGTTGTTATCTTTGAAACCACCTCGGTGGATGGTTGAGGATCGTTTAGTAGAGCTACTGATCATTTAGGTACCTACATTTACCTATTGCGTTTTCTTTATGATTATTTACTTTGTTACAGTTCAGAAAGAGCGTCAAAGACATCATGAAGCCAGAGCACAATGACCACTTTCTGCTACGGTGGCTTAGAGGTCAGTTCTTCTACACCTACCTAAGTTTACTATCTTCCAAGAGAACAATCATCTTCAACATTCTTACAAAACTACGACAATCAATTTACTAATGTTTTACACAGTTTAATGGTGAGAAATGTTAGCGACCTTCACTTATAGGTATTTTTCTAACTTTTGTTAAAGTCATCATGCCTCTGATGAAATAACACTTGATAGAGTAAACTCCACTGACCATTATTCGTGGAGTTCACAGATATGGATAGAACAATCATTTTCGGTCGATCATGCCGATCGAGTAAGGTACTTACCTAAATGTAGAGTGAATGAAATGTAGAATGTAGATGAGTCGATCTCGCAACGTTATCGTATTCTAATTAATATTTCGATAAAGTTCTTAAGGAGATTATTAACTGCTCTCCATGATAACATTGTTTTGTAATCAAATATTAAGATTAGGTTAATGCGTTGTGTAAATTGTGCAAATTACCTACTACCACTAAGCTAATTTAAGATTCTACACGACATGTAGAGTATTATTATGTAAGTTTCATTTATATGTAATTAATAATACCTAAGGTACAAAAAATCCATCACTGTAAACACAGCAAGGTAACAAAAACACATAAGAAGCAAATAATATTCAGAATAATCTTGAAAGTAATTGTCTTGTCTCATAACTATTCACATTTGTCACACCTACAATAACGGGTTTTAAAATATTTTTAATTTTAAAGTTAAGAAATCAGTTGAAATCGGTCGTAAAACCTGTCTCCCAAACGATGATAATTGACTCTACGATTCGTCGTAGACAGTAATGGCCTCGCGGTGTCCATGAAGAATGCGAATAAACTCATATGACCATATGACTCACATTTACGATGTTTTGAATGTTGGCTTACAAACTTTTGGTTCGCGGTTTTACGCAGCGTCAGCAAAAAACGAAGTAGGTAACTTAGAACGTACTATTTACTAAACATCTATGTACCTACTTACATAGGTAATCTTAATTAGGTACCTCCTAAAAACAGGAAGAAAAATTCAATTAACCCATTAGAGGTCAAACACAAAGTACAAATATATTTTCAAAATTTTCTTTATTTTCATATTGAAATCAGAGCAAAAAAACACAAGATACAAGAAAATGCTGAAAAAAAGTTATTTTCATGAAATTACAGGGGTGTACTCAATTGGGTACAATGACCTCCTAAGTACCTATGCTAATTTTCAAACTGCGCCTTTTCTACCAAAAATGTTTTAAGGGACTTCTTATACTGCCAACACACTGTTGAATGACAGAGAACATACCCCAGCTCTTTTTGAGTTTTTATGGGATATTTTCCAACACAATTTTGAAGGAAAACCATCAACTATGTGTACAGCCGGGTGAATTCACTTTGTTTACTTAGAATATCTCTTCATCTAGTGACCAGTAAAGTACTTGAATACACTGTCTCTCGAGGTAGCTTGTGGTACTCAGATAGTACCAAAACCCGTAAATAGGGCTTTATAGGAATCCCAAGTGTATTGTGTTGATTGGATACTGCTATGAATATAGCCAATAGAAATATCATAATGATATTGAGAAGCATCGTAGTTATCTATTGGATATAAAAATATGTTCAGTATTTTTTGTTTTTTCAAAATATACTGTGCAAGTTTGAGGCCTTCATAAAATATAGCAAACTTATCACCACAGACTTCACGATTGAAGAATTACGACTTTTGATTGGGTGCGGATTCAGAGGGGATTTGTGGGAAACATATCGACTTTTTTTCACGCCAGCGGTTCATTATCGCTGTCTTCCTATAAACTGCCTTTACTTCCACTATCCCCTCTGTTCATAAATACCCTTTAGTACGTCTTATGGTATGAAACACGCCGCCATATCGTCTTATTCAGTCAACGCATTTGTATCAGGTGGTACAATTATTAGCTAAAATACATTCATCGTCAATAACTATGCTGTAAATGGCTCCAATAATTTCTTCAAGTCCCTTTTAGCTCTTTTGAGCTGTAAAATGTTACAAAAAAGCAAAAAATAAATACAGTTTTCAACCGACTTCAAAAAAGGAGGAGGTTCTCAATTCGACCCGTATGTTTTTTTTTTCTATGTTTGTTACGCGATAACTCCGCCAATTATGAACCGATTTGAACAAATCTTTTTTCGGCGTATAGGTAATACCTCAAGGGTGGTCCCATTTAAATTTAATAATAGAAAAAACAAGCTTCAAGGGTGGAAAATTGGGGATGAACTTTTTTATACGCAATATCTCCGCCGATTATAAATCAATTTGAACGATTATTTTTTTGTTGAATAGGTATTATCAAAAGGGTGGTTTCATGCGAATTTGAAGAAAATATTTCACCCCCAAGGGTGGAAAATTGGGGATGAACTTTTTTATACGCAATATTTTTAATTTTTAGTTTTTTTTGTGTTCACGCATTTGAAGTCGGTTCTATTTTTAAAAAAAGTTAATTATTTTACTTACGCATGTTGTCATTGTACCTAACCGAGTACAGTAACTTTTACATGACCCTTGTTTTATTTGAGATGTAAATATTATATTATATTGTGCTTTATAACTTACTCTGATATGTATTCTAAAGTAATTAAATAAAAAAATCAACTTTTGAGCAGTAATTGTTATAAAAAAAATAAAAATTAAACACCTACCTCCACTACGTTTCAGTAACACAACTTCAACTGATACTTTTTATCAAAAAAAGTCCCACTACCCGCGTCATTTTTGTCAATATACTTTAATAGTGTCATAATGACGTAAAATATCAAGTCAACCCATGTTAATTTTGTGAGATTTGCAATTAACACGTAAAAATATAGCTGTACCCATTTGAGTACAGTGACCTCTAATGGGTTAAGAAGCCGAAACAATAAAATTAACAGTTCTATCTTCATTCTCTGATAGAATTAGTAACTTATTAACTTCACTGAGTATTCCCGAAAGTTACTTATAAGCTGAAACATTTTCAATGAAGTTACTGAAAAAACAGTTTAATACGTTTCTATGAATTTCAGCTCGTCAATGGGATCCAGAAGCAGCGGAAAAGATGCTTCGAGATGTGAGTAAAAAAATAATTGCATTTCTATCTAACTAGTTATTCAAAATGGCAGTTTATTAGCCTCAATTTTATTTGTTTTCAGTCAATGAAATGGCGCGAGAAATGGGAGGTGGATACTACTCTACACTCTTGGCAGCCACCAGAGGTCTTGGAAAAACACTTCCCGAGTGGAAGCACCGGCTTCGATAAAGAGGGATCTCCTGGTATGCCATTAATCTTCTTCAAATCTTTTCTTAAGAAAATGCTTCTTAAAAATACTCGTATTCATGTGATCATAAATCGCTAGATAGCAAAAATCGTAGTAACATCAAAATCATGTTCAGCTGGGGTAGGATGCGCGTCGTGATATACATACCTACCTACTTTATCGACGTCAAAATGTATGGACAAAATCGATAAAATGGCGTGATAACCGCTTATCGCGGCGCACATCCTATGCCAGATGTTTCATCCATTAACTTTGTTTGAAAATAACACCTTATTCTGTAGAATTCGGGTTCATAAAACCTGTCATTATAAGTACCTACCTACTTGCATTATCCAAAAAGTGCTCAGAGAAGAATCACATCATTATTAAACACAACACAATAAAAAAGATAAATAAAAATAAAATTATTTAAACTTACATGATGATGCTTCCAGTGATAATCGTGCCATTCGTGGGCCTGGACGTGTGGGGGCTTCTGCACTCGATCACGCGGACTGACGTCATCCGCATGGTGCTCAAACACCTGGAGAACTACCTGGCCAGCGCCAGGAAGCAGGCGCTTGCTCATGGACCTGCAGCTTTGAAGGTATTGGAGATAAATCGTCCATTATAGAACACTAAAGTGGCTTTTCCTAACGGCGTTTCACTCGTACCAGCATCCCGTTTCAAGAAATGAATGTAAAAAACAACTTACAGGAAAATAGATTACATGAACCTAGTCATTGATTTGAGCTCAACACTGATTGTGTAAACATAACAATTGACTATCAATTAATTAACTGTTTACCACTTCATTGTTTCCGCTCTTACTTCATCACGATAGTAACCACCCACATCCACATACATTCTAGATTGTGGTATAGACTTTCTCGTAACGGCTTTACTTTGTAGCAAAACTTACAAGAATCTACTTTAATGTTTCAGGTCACGGTACTCTTCGACCTGGAAGGATTCAACATGCGACAATATGCGTGGAAACCAGCTGCTGAAATGGTGTTTACGTTACTGCAAATATACGAAGCGAACTACCCTGAAATACTCAAAACTTGCTTCATAGTTAACGGTAGGTAAATGATTAAAAATTCAGAAGAAAAAGAAGCGACAACAACATATTGATAGACCCAAGAACAATGATGGTCTTTCGAGGCAGATTACTTTATAAGTTTTTGTCCCACGTTATGGAATCATATCCTGCTTTATGTTCTCGGCGTTCAATTAGAATAGGTAGGTACATAATTTTTGATCGAATTAAAATGTATAATTAACATTCTTTCAGCACCAAAAGTATTCGCCCTCGCTTTTTCTGTGATCAAAAAGTTCATGCACGAGTACACGATATCGAAGATCAAGATATACGGCACAGACACGAAGAAGTGGCAAGCGCAGGTGCTCAGCATAGTGGATAAGGACCAGTTGCCGGTGCACTACGGGGGCACCATGGTGGACGAGAATGGGGACCCAAGGTGTAGCCTCATCGTAAGTGCTGATTGTCTTGATGCTTTCACGGGAATTTAATTGAGCTCACCTATATTCGAATGGGATGATTATAGTGCCATCTATCGCGTTCAATGAAAACCTCGTAAAAATATACAGGGGACGGTTTTTAGTCTCTCCTGAAAAATAATGTTTTCGGTACTCCCGAGGTTTTCACTCGTCAACGACGATACAGACAGGGTAGGGATATACGAGTAAGTTATTAACCGATAAGTAAGTAGGATTAAAGAAGACGTAGGTAAAGTTTGAATTGATATTTTCTATACGATCGGGAAAAGATCAGTGAGAGATGATGGCGTGTTGGCAAACATTGTTATCTAGCAGGTGGAACTTAATTTATTTCTCTCAAATCGGTTAAGTGTTAAGAAGTTCTGAAGGAACATAAAAAAATTGCCTAAAAGTCTCATAATTTTATCTAACTTCTTTCAGGTCAGGCCAGGTGGAAAGGTATCCAAAAGCTACTACTCGAAGAATTCCAGCGGAGACTCAAAGAAAGAGTACCATCGAGTCACAATCAAGACGGGAGACAAGCACACGGTCGACTTGCTCTGTGCTGATCCGGAGAGTGTTTTGAAGTTAGTATTTAGATACATTTGCGAAATTATGAATAACACAACAGTTAGCCTCCGAAGAGAAAGCTAACAATTCTATTAANTCTGTCTGTCTGTCTGTCTGTTACGCTTTCCCGCTTAAACCTCGCAACCGATTTTGATGAAATTTGGCATAGAGATAGTTTGAGTCCCGGGAAAGAACATAGGATAGTTTTTATCCCGGTTTTTGAAACAGGGACGCGCGCGATAAAGTTTTTCTGTGACAGACAAAAATCCACGCGGGCGAAGCCGCGGGCGGAAAGCTAGTAAGCCATAATTCCTTTCGATAGCTCGTAAACAAAATCTGCGACCAGTCATTCTTAGCATAACTTCTTCCTTCAAGTGAAATACTAAATTTTTCACAGATGGGAGTTCGGGATAGAAAGCCACGACATAAAGTTCGTAATCAAGCGGCGGGACGAGGACGGCAACGTGGAGACAGTGCACGGGCCGCGGAAGGTGCACGAGGGGCCCATAGACGTCGGCGTGCTGCCCGTCACGGGGCCCTCCACTTGTGAGTGCAGTATATTCCATACAAATACTGAGTTTGTTCCGGCGTTTCTTCTCAGCACTTGCCATATGTTTGTCTCGAAGCGCTGGTAGGGCCCAAAAGATAAGGAGACATGTAAAGTGCCCCATAAGGGCTACCTTTTTCTTTTTTTATTATTTTCTATTGACGTTCATAAGTGCCACTTGTGGTCTAAACTGAATAAATATTTTTTGATTTTGATTTTTTTTGATTTTATGACATGATCATGGGACCCAGGGAAAAAATACGACCTACATCCCGGAGTTTTAGCGAAGGTTACCTTTTCACACTTGTACCGATTAGAATTTAGGTGAAACTACAGAGGTAAAGAGACCCTGGGAATCCCTTCATGGTAAAACATTGGTTAGTCTTATTTTTCACCCAGGTGAAAGTGGAATGATCCAGTTTTTTAGGGTTCCGTAGTCTGACAAGGAACCCTTATTATCCCAGTCTTCGAAGAGGGAGAAGACGCGCAGTCTTTNCGAAAGGGATAGGCTGAACTTCATACTCGCATGCTACTTTGCTGATGGCAGCAACGCCAGAAAAACAATTACTAATTACACTTTTTCGTCTTTTTCAGACTCGGTGATATTCGACAACAAAAACGCATTCCTCCGAAGTAAAAAAGTATTTTACCACGTTCTCATCTCTGTGCCCGCCAAGGATCTCAATATTAGTGATATGCCAGAAGACGACAATCCAGAAGACAAACAACAATCAGAGACCTCAAGCAGTACCGCCTTATAAACTTTAGATTCCAATGATATTTTTATTAGACAAATCTTTCTTGATTTTTAGGGTTCCGTAGTTTAAGGTATCAACAAGTTATTAGACAACTTTTATTAATTTTTAAAGGTAGCAACAAAAGTTCTTCTAAAATAGCTGTTGACGTTTGAAATGCGCTCGCGCCTATACAACTTTCAAATCTAATCAATCAGCATTCAATGAACACTATGTGGTTACAGAATGCATTTATTCGATTAATTAACTATGACCATGTTAATTTTATTTTTGATATGAATTTATTCACTTTTGATATTAGTGTTGAATTTCTGTGATAACTGTAAGTCAATTTCAAAAACAAATTATATGAATGTTGTTAGTGTTCACATTTTATAATGACTGATTTTACAAATCTAATACACTCGCGAGCAAAACTATGGAATCACTTACATGAAGTTGTTTCCACGTGAACTTGTGTACTAACTAATTTGTTAGTAACAAAAAAAGTGGCACCATTTTAAAGATTAAACTTTTATCTTTAAATTGATACCAAATTCATTTAAATCACATCAGTATTTAAAAAGATATCCCGGCTGATGTGAAGAAGTAACGAAAAAGACATGTATGAACTGTTTGATACGTCGCGAGTTGCGGCCTATTTACCCCCTATAAAAGCACGCGTTTTCGGATTTTTGCTTTCACACGTTGATTCATACACATCTCCGCTTCTTTTGACACTTTACCTGGGATTCTACACCTTCAGAAGCAGCACAAATCGTTGCACTATTGCAAGAAGGGCTCAGCCAGCGGGCTGTCGCACGTCAGCGCCACATAAGCCAGTCCTGGGTTTCGAAAGTTTCAAGACGCTTTCGGGAGACTAGTGGCTTTATCCCGAGACCAAGTTCTGAACAGCGCCGGTGCACATCGCAGAGGGAAGACCGTTTTTTCATGTCAACCTCTCTATGAAATCGTCATTTGACTGGAATCGATGTCCATCAAGAGCTCAGAAATGTTCGTAAGATAGCTGTTAGCGAGTGGACAGTTCGTCTAAGATATAAGCAATAGAATTTGACTCCAAAAAGGCCTGCCACAGGCTCGAAACTGACGGCAGGTCACCGATAAGCACCCTTTCAATTTGCTCGTACACATCTCGATGGGAAGGCGAGTAATGGAGGCGAGTTCTGTTCTCCGATGAATGCAAACTGTGTTTGCAGGGCAGCAGTCGAAGAGGTCGGGTTTATAGGCGGCCTCAGAAGCGATTTGTGCAGTGCTGGTTCGCTGAAACAGTGGCTTATGGAGGTGGCTTGCTCGACTTAACATCGAGATGTGTACTAGCAAATTGAAAGCGTGCTTATCGGTGACCTGCCGTCAGTTTCGAGCCTGTGGCAGGCCTTTTTGGAGTTAAATTCTATTGCTTATGTCTTAGACAAACTGTCTACTCGCTAACAGCTATCCTACGAACATTTCTGAGCTCTTACTGGACGTCGATTTCAGTCAAATGTCGATTTCATAGAGAGGTTGACATAAAAAAACGGTCTTCCCTCTGCGATGTGCGCCGGCGCTGTTCAGAACTTGGTCTCGGGATAAAGCCACCAGTCTCCCGAAAGCGTCTTAAAACTTTCGAAACCCAGGACTGGCTTATGTGGCGCTGACGTGCGACAGCCCGCTGGCTGAGCCCTTCTTGCAATAGTGCAACGATTTGTGCTGCTTCTGAAGGTGTAGAATCCCAGGTAAAAAGTCAAAAGAAGCGGAGATGTGTATGAATCAACGTGTGAAAGCAAAAATCCGAAAACGCGTGCTTTTTATAGGGGTAAATAGGCCGCAACTCGCGACGTATCAAACAGTTCATACATGTCTTTTTCGTTACTTCTTCACATCAGCCGGGATATCTTTTTAAATACTGGTGTGATTTAAATGAATTTGGTATCAATTTAAAGATAAAAGTTTAATCTTTAAAATGGTGCTACTTTGTTTGTTCCTAACAAATTCGTTAGTACACAAGATCGCGTGGAAACAACTTCATGTAAGTGATTCCATACTTTTGCTCGCGAGTGTAGATATTTTTTAAAGGAGAATTTTTTTTATTCAGCCATTTGGTACTATATTGTCAATAAGAATAGAATGTAATATTTGGTTGATAAGTATACATTTATTAATGTTTTAATGTTACAAGTTTCAAATGTAGTTAAGTCTTTGTAGTATACTTATTTCCATAAGTGTTGTGTTTTTACTTTTCACTCCCTAAAAATGGTCTTAGTTCTTTAATATGTAGGTACATGTTTTATGACTGACCCTAATTTACGCGGGCGAAGTATTCAAAGGCTACTTAAATTATAAAACTTGATTCAAATGTAAATATTTACTGAAAAATATGCAGCTGTCTTATGATTACATTGGATATATACATTTTAAGTTTATATTACAGTAGGCGTCAGTCGTTCACTCTTCCTCCTCAAACATCATCTGCAGGAGGTCTCGTTTGTTGCACTGGCTGCCCTCGAGTCTCTGGACTCCTTTCCACTTGATGATGGTGGGGATTACCATCAGGCTTGTGCGGCTGTCTGTCCTGAAGGGGCAAGCTTTGTCCTTCCAGCTGAAACAAGTTATTTCAAGTTTTATTTTGATAATATAAAAGCTGCTGGCTGATCGCAGATAGATAAAGAAAAAAAGTTTTATTATTCTTTTGTCTTTAATTTTTTTTTCTGCATCTCACCTGAAGGAAGATGGAGATCAAGCTATGTTGTGCAAATTATAGGAATTGTATACAGAATGTTAGAAAAAGAGTATTATAAGCTGTAGATCACAAATAGAGAAGGGCCATTAGAAACTATAAAAAGTATTATGTTAGTTTTTATTGTTATTATAGTAGATAACCATAAAGATTAAAGGCATATAAAGCTAACTGACAAGTAAAAACTGAGTGATAAATATATAAATACTCACTAATCCCTGTCTCCAACATCCACGTAGACAAAAGTAACACTTTTCTGTAGCTCCCCAAGGTACGATTTTACAATTGGTTCAGCTGTAAATGCAATAGGCATCCATTAAGAAACATGATACTGTCATGACCGTGGGTAAAAGGTGACTAATAAAATAAATAATGCTTGTAAAGCACCTACATATTTTCGAATTTGCATTGTGAGCAAAAATTAATAATATTACTTATCAGGAACCATGTCAGGAACATTAAAAATATTCCTCAAAATGACATTACCCATCTGACAGTAAATACACCAACTTCTGCCATTCTCTTTCTTTTTGCCAGTAAACAGAAAATATACATCAGGACCTTTAGCCGGTATATTTTCAACATAGTTATTGAACTCTTCGTAACTATTCAAATTGCAAACAGTAATTTTGTTTTTATTTCCCATTCTTGCAAAATTGCCATCCAAAATTGACAGTGTCTTGTCAATTTAATATCACAAACAAAAAAAAGTTCAGAAACTCATAGTTAAACAAACAGATGATCATATCATCATTCTTTTGAATCAAGTGGAAAAGTTTTCAGAGGATTTACAAATAAAATAGATTCGAATCTTTATTTGCACTAAGATTTTTGTTGAATAATCTTAGGTTCTTAATGGGTACTTATGAGCATAAGCATATAGCCTTACAACCAGTTAACAACTTGAGAAAGTTATTAAAAGAAGCCTTTTTGCTTAGTCACCGTACTCCTATCTATGAGAATTATTTACATACCTTCGACACAGTCAGGGCACCAACTATTTCCACTTGGTAATTTAGCACCGCTGAAGAAGAAAAACACAGGTGGTCCCTTTGGGTCTATGTTTTCCGTATATTTTGAAAAATCATCGAATCCCTTAATTTCCACGTAGGAAACCATTTTTGGCGAAATAAAATAAAAATCTCTTCTTCNCATCTCCATTAAAAATCTCGAGTTTCGCGATACGAGATAACCGGCTGTCTTTTTGACATTGACAGTTGACACTGACAGCTTGAATGAATACAGATTAAAAAAATATTCACCCCCAAATCACCCCAATTTACTGGAAGTATACCATCAAGTAAGCTGTATAGTTCTAATGATTCTTGCTACCTTACTTGCTACAAATGAAATTAAGAAAAACCAAATGCACAACAAATTGACAGATGCGACAGTTGACATGTTTGAATTTTGGATTCAATTTGAAATATTTTGAATGTTTATAATTCGTGAATTAATGTTACTTTTTGTGCTAGTTTTGGAGAGTATATTATTATGATGGAAACAGCAACGGCTAAAAAGCCAAAAACCATGGCAGAGCTCTTGCCTGGTTTGAGTGGTAAGTGTAATTTTTAGGTACTAATGTTTCAGTTTACAGTGGCTTTACAATCCAATTCTAAACTACTAAGTTTAATTTGAGGACTAAGAAATGACTACTTAAGCGTATAACATGAACCACGAACTGTATTTTAGGTATATTGTCTAAGGATGCGATGCAAACGCTAACCGCTAAGAAGCAACCACGGCCCACGATGGCAGCACAAAGTCGTACTGCTGAAAAAGTTCTAAAACCCCTGACTATCGCGGAAATGAGGGCTGATATTCAAGGTACTGGATTTAGATACCTAAATAAGTTTTGTAGTCTTGTAAAGTTCACTGTCCAGTGGCAAGGTGTTTAATGTTATTTAAATGTTTTAGCCCTAAAAATTCAGTCCCCAAGAAGATTTGCTCAAGGAGCTACATCAAACAAAAAGAAAAATTGGAACTCTTCAGTCAAAGTAGACAAGAAGGTCAGCCACACAGCAGATGGGCAGCTAAAGAATAATCCGGTCAGAAAAGTGCTCAATTTCCAACCAAAGACCAAGGTTTGAGTTTTTTGGAATTATTTTATTAGATGCTTGCTTTATTATTGTTAAAAACATTGTTAACTAAATATTTCCTCTACTTTTTAGGTAGTAGCTAATTCCAGAGTTACCATGCTTCCAATGAATCCTGAAACTCCAAAGTTTCCCAAGCCTGAATTCAGAGCCAAAAAATCTCTACATCTACAAGGTATCATTTCATTCTGTATTTATTAAAATTTTAAAAAGACTATTATCATAATTTAAATGTAGGAATACTAACACAAGAATTATTTACAGCTCATAATATTGTACGAATCAGTGGGATCTGTAACATACCAGAGACACCACTCGTAAACAAGCCACCAAAAAGTCGGATGACTCTTGCTAATAAGGAAAACATGTCCAATCGGGCCAATGTCCTCACCAAGAAAACATTAGCAACTCTGAAGCCAGTTGCCCGTCCGAGGCTGGTGGTTACTACTGTACCTGATACTCCACTTTCTAACGAGTCTTGGAAGTCAAGCTGTGATGCCAGCTTCTTGCAGAAAGAGAAAGAAATAAATGACATTGAAGAAAAAGTAAAAGCTGTTGCTGAAGAACAAACCTTGGAAAACATTGCTGAGGTGTCACCTCCGGTCTCTACACCATTCAAGGAATATAGAAACGTAAAAGAGTATTTCAACAATTCCAGTGAATTAGAGAACTCTGCTGTCTTCGATGACAACACTATTATGTGCTTCGATAAACCTACAGAGAATAAAGATAACAATAAGAGGGAAGAAAGTGTTATTGTCTCCCTCTGTGACCTACTCAACAAGGCCAAAGTAACAAATAATGACCAGACTAGCACTGAATTAGAAGACTTACTTGAAGTAGAGAAACAGACAGAGAACAATATTAAAATGATAGAAAATGGTATACAGACACTGAAAAATATTAAAGATTCTCAGCTGAAATCCTTGCAGTATGTAAGGAAATTGATTAATGAGAAAAGAAGTGGCAAAAAAGACTCTGAGAGTGATCATGACAAGACTTTAGTAAATGATGCCAAAGTTACACCTAAAATTATTAAGAAAGAGAGACTAAGCCCTGAAAAGAGTCCCATTCTTGGGAAGCCTTGTTCAGTAATCAAGTCACCTTTAAAATCACCGTCATACAAGATTCCTAAGAAAAATGTGTGCCTTAGGAAAAAAGTGTTTTACAAATCCATGCCAAATGTGTCAAATTCTATGCAAACACCAAATAAAGATCCTGAAAACAGAGCACTGAATATGTATATGAAAATGAAGCAACAAATGAATTTCTTGAACACACCTGTCGTAAAGCATAATAAGCCATCATATGTTCCCGATACACCGGCAGTTACATCTCATAATTTACAAATGCAACTAGACAAATTGTATGGAGGAAGCTAAGATTAATTAAGATAGTTTTATTATCAGAATTTATTAAAATTGTATTAAATTAATATAATTAAAATAATCATAATTGTTAAGCTTTATGCTGAATCAATTTGTGCATAGGGTTGTGCTACAGGTTGGCATAATTTTATTATTATAGTTAATTTTATTTGTTTACTTTGGACTCCTTATGATTTTTATTAAGTTATCCACTCTAACTACTAATGTACTAACAATGCCAATGCAATGTATTTCTGACTGTCTATCTATAGCCATAAGAGTTATATTCTGTTCTTGCTTTTATTGTAAATTAATAAAATAACTGTATATTAGACATTGATACTGTAAAAAAGGAATAAAGTTTAGAGATTTGTCAAAATGCTGTTGATTGTTTGTCAGTGTCAGAAGTATGTTACACTTCAGTCAGTTAGTTAGTGGTGGCGCTAGTATCGTAAAGTTAACCAAGAATTTTATTAACATAATTTTCTTCTGAGAAAGTAATCCATTGAAGTTATAACTACTGCAAAAGTTAAATTACCTTTTGGTTGTTATAATAATAAGATAATTATCATTATTACAGTAATGATTAATTACCAACTTGTTCGTGGGCTATTAGCCTATTAGTTCATATTTTGGCCACCACCAATGTGAAGTTAGTTTAAAGATAACCTAATTTAGTAGTAGTGGGCCTCACTGCTCAGTGCTCGTTTGATAAACAAATATCAGTCGGCCTTCTGTCGTGACCACGCAAATTGTTATCGTGAATTATTTACTGCTTTTTGCTGTACGAGTGGATGAGGTGTCATTAGAAAGACAAAAGTGCAAAAATGGCTTTATCTAAACCGATCATGTCGCTAATGGCATCATATTTACAGAATTTGTATTTACACCCAGTGAAAACGAAATCGATAACAAGGTAAGAATTTTACTAATATTGCGAGCCGTTTTAATTGTTTTTATGTGCTATTTATATAATAGCAAGCATGTAATTACCTACACTTATGTTTATACTGATACTGAGAAGCAAAACTGTAATGTAAATATTTTCTTAATATTATTTTGCAACTCTTTGTTATCATTACACATAGAACAAGATAGTGATATAATACTTATCTCATACTAACTGTACATCGAAGTTCATTTTCGATAATGTACTTTGACCTTTTAGTCATAAAACTGTTATTAGTAGGTAATTTAACTTGTTTGCCAGACCTACCAACTCGTATGCATTCTTTTCAGCCATAAATAAGTGAAAGGCATTCATATCATGTTGCTTTTGTCAATGGAACATCGAAATGTAACTCTTGTTTATAATGAGGATCAGTACTGTTGTAGAAAATTCAATAAAACTAGTATCTACGTTAATCTTTAAGACATAAGAAAGATATAACTTTTTGAATTATCCAAATCGGACCATTACTTACGAAGATATTAAGTAATAAACATAGGCCGTTTTTGCCGCTAAAAGTCAACGTACGCAGGGCTACGTGACGTCACTATATCCGAATCGAGCGCAGCCGGCGTACTATTGGGATGGAAAATATTTTTTTCCAGCTAAACTATCAGTTTTAGAAAAAAACTTTTAATAACATTTATTCATCAAAATAAAGTAACCTATAGACCAGTAATTTGTAAAAATAAGAATTGTGAAAAATAAGTATCGCTATGTCCAAAAACCACATTTTCATAGGATTCGATGCAATGCGGAGACGCGGTTGGGGTGAGTGTAACTTAATAATTGTTTGTATTGAACATAATAATACATAATATGATGCTAATNGAGAGATAATGTGAGAAAGAGATGGAATGTTATTTATACCTAATCGACTCTAATTGATTATTTTACAACATTTTCTGACTGTTAACGTTGCTAATCAATTCTAATTAATGATTTAGCGTATTTCCTTAGTTGACGTCGCTAACAATATAGGTACTTGTTTTTCCAACTTTAAAAGTAAAGCTGATCCTGCGTTATGTGAACGCACCGAGTCATGCTCTTGCAATAACGTAAACAAATATTAGAAGGATGTGCCACGTCATTACACGCTTTCGTTTGTAAATATCTGACGTCATCGAGTGACGTCATGTGTGTGATGAATGTTTATTTACTGCTGATGCTTGTTTAGGTTGTTTTGTGAAATATTTCCCCGAATCGTAAGAAAGGATTTTGTACAAATAGATGATAATGCTGTTTTATGAAAACTGCAGATAATCGTAGTTACTTAATAATAATACTTATCTCATACTAACTGTACATCGAAGTTCATTTTCGGTAATGTACTTTGACCTTTTAGTCATAAAAGTATTATTAGCTTAACAAGTTAGGTAATTTAACTTGGTTGCCAGACCTACCAACTCGTATGCATTCTTTTCAGCCATAAATAAGTGAAAGGTATTCATATCATGTTGCTTTAGTCAATGGAACATTGAAATGTAACTCTTGTTTATAATTGGTAGTTATTATAACAATGTCGAACATGACACTGCTTTATGCTAACTTAAAATAACAGCTACCCTGAAATTTATCGAACAGTATACTTATAAAGTATTTGTTTATTTATTTTATGAGTTGGTACTTAGTTGTTACTTTGAATACAAAATTTCTGTCATTTTTTATTCGACTTAAGATAATTAACTTTTTAAAAAAATAAAACCGACTTCAAATGCGTGAACACAAAAAAAAAACTAAAAATTAAAAAAATTGCGTATAAAAAAGTTCATCCCCAATTTTCCACCCTTGGGGGTGAAATATTTTCTTCAAATTCGCATGAAACCACCCTTTTGATAATACCTATTCAACAAAAAAATAATCGTTCAAATTGATTTATAATCGGCGAAGATATTGCGTATAAAACGTTCATCCCCAATTTTCCTCCCTTGGGGGTTGTTTTTTCTATTATTAAATTTAAATGGGACCACCCTTGAGATATTACCTATACGCCGAAAAAAGATTTGTTCAAATCGGTTCATAATTGGCGGAGTTATCGCGTAACAAACATAGAAAAAAAAACATACGGGTCGAATTGAGAACCTCCTCCTTTTTGAAGTCGGTTGAAAACATGGAAAATTTCTTGATTTTTTACCTGACTGCGCCAGAAGGAGGGTTATGTTTTTAACGAATAGTTTTCGCCTGCTGCCTGACTCGCCTGTATTTCAGCCTGTCACTATATTATCACGAAAGAAAAATAATTATCTCGCTTGCATCCCCCCTTCAAAAACTAGAATAAAAACCTGTGTTTTTTTCCTTGGTTTCAATCAATATTTTATCTAAATCAATTCAGCTCTTTAAGCTTGAAAAGGTAAAGACAGAGAGCTACTTTCGCATTTATAATATCAATATGGATGAATTGAATTTGAGACAGAACTAAGTAGCATTAAATCCCCCATCTAGTTCAGTCAGCTGCCATATTACTATTATAACTAAATGGTTTCTTGTAATCCAAACCGCAAAGAGAAGCCAGTGGCATTTGCTATACAATATTAAGGTGAGTATAGACTAGAGCAGGGTTTCCCAAACTATGGGTGGCGACCTAGTGGTGTCGCGAGCATACATTGAGTGGGCCCTGCCTGTAGAACGACAAACCACCCTACAAATCCGAGTCCTTTATTTAGGCATATTGGTAATTTCCTATAGGTGGGTCCCGAGTTTGGAAACTTGTATTAGATGAGTCGTAGCCCAGACAACTTTGGGAACCACTGGACTAGAGCATGTANTTCAACTGCGGAAGCAGAGTATGTCGCCGCCGCTATGACTGTGAGCGAGCTATTATTTGTGAGGGGACTTGCAATCGATTTTCAAGACAAAAGTGATGCAGTGTTATATGTGGACAATCAAAGTGCGATTAAAATGGTGATGAACAGTGAAAACACTCGACATTCGAAGCACATAGACATTAAATTTCATTTCGTGAAAGACATAGTTTGTAATAATATTGTAAGTGTCAAATATGTAAGTACAAACGAAAATACGTCAGATATTTTGACTAAATCACTGTGTAATATCAAGTTCAGTTATTTTCGTGAGAAGTTATTAGTTTTGTAGTGATTTCATTTAAAGTTTTGTTTACATTAATAGAACAGTGTGAAGTGAGTTGTGTGTCACTAGTTGTCATTAATGTCAGTTTCTGAAATGTCAAATTCTTTTTTTAATGTTGCCATACTAAAACATAAGTGGAATATTGTTATTAGAAGTTTTTATTAGTAGATAAAAATTATTTTGTTTTGCAATTAAAAGTTAAAGCCTAACTTGTAATTGAGAGGGAGTGTTAGGATTATATTATCTTTGGAAGTGTATTAAATATTAAAAAGTTAACTGTTTCCGGTAGAACGCTCTTCCCTCTTCCGGCTATGTACGAACAAGATGTGTCTGTGTAAGAACCCGAATAATAAATGCTTATCTCGCTAACTATCGGTCTTTTCATTAAAGAAACACAAGTTCTGATAGTTTAGAGGTATACATGCCATAGTAAGTTTGGTTTATTAAACTATTTTGTAATCAAAAAACAAAGTTTGGTCGATGGCCGCGCGAAAAAAAAAAAGACGCCACTTTCCATACAAAATCTGGCATTGCCATTTATATGACACAGTATACCTATAAAGTATTTGTTTATTTATTTTATGAGTTGGTACTTAGTTGTTACTTTGAATACCTACTTGTTTTCTGTCATATTTTATTCGACTTTCGAAAATGCCTAGCCAAATGTTTTGAAGTCAACAGTATTCAAGTTTGGATACTATTTTAATATTATTTAATAAACCGTGCTCAAAAAGTATGTAATGTTTTCAGTTGCGTCGTGGGCACGACAGCATGCGTGGCCTCCCAGCTGATGGCCGGCGATTCCCTCAAGCTAGACCCGATTCTGGCCTATGGTTTATATGGGTAAGTTGTACTTCCAAAACTAGCTCTTGTATTCAAGTAGGTAGTACTTAAATACAAGTAATTAACTTTTAATTTGATGAACTCTTACCAAGCTCATTAGGCAATAACCAGACTATGTTGGTATTACGCCCGGGTATCGCTTAAGGTGAGTATAGACTAGACTCTAGCTATGTAATGTAAAGTTCTTGCGAAAGGTACAAGAGGTATAAAAAATACGACATTTGGTTCGTGACACTAAACATTTCATAAGGCGTCTGACGTCTCGTTGTTCTGTTACAAGTAAATGCTCTAGCCTCTACTCACCTTGAAGTATTCTGGCCCACCCTTCGCGCATCGGCATGAGACTGTTTTTCGTATCTACTTTTCATGTCAATTACTGCACTTGTCTAAAAGAGCATGTAACGTATGCAAACACGTGCATAGTTTTATTTTACGTGCTATCAGAGTAAATGCAAATGAGTAAGTCATCTTCTCTTACTCTGGTGCTATTTATAACGCTTGTACATGTTTTGTCTCATCGAGCCGCTCGCCGAATATAGGCATAAAAATTTAATATCCATTGACAGTTATATTGCGGCACAACATTAATGGCATTGTCATTTCAGATTACTATTCGGCGGATCCATACCACACTATTTCTATGAAGTAATAGAGAGGATATTCCCCGAGGAAGTGGTAGCGTTTCCATTAGCAAAGAAGCTGCTCTTCGAACGGTTAATCTTCGCTCCAGTGATGCAAGCGTTCTCACTTTACACGCTAGCGCGGTTCGAGGGAAAGAATCACGCGGCGGCAGTGAAGCAGTTAATGGCTCTGTACTTGCCTGTACTGCAAGCCAACTGGAAGTGGCTGACTCTGTTCCAGATCATCAACTTGGCGTTTGTACCTCCTATGGTAAGTATAAATTATACTTTCTTACTATGTACTTGTTTCAAATGTAAGAACGAACTTTTATCTGTGTGTAAAGTTACTCTTTATCGTAGTATGTAAAAATAAATTGTATACTAATCTGATTATTTTGTAAGCAAAGAAAAGCTGAATTTACGATCTCTTTTAGTAATAATTATTTAACTGTTTGTAATAAGTATGTTGTAACGCTTTAAATCATTTACTATCAACATTTTTATGTAGGCGTTAAATCATGCGTAACAGTTGCATAGTAAAAGTAGCTCTTATTTCGTACAAGATAAGGCTTTTTTGTAAAAAAAAATGTTTTTTCTCATTTATTAACTTACTTCGTTTTTTGTTTCAGTTAAGAGTTCTCTTCATGAACTTCGTTGGATTGGGCTGGGCCATATTCCTAGCAAATAAGAGGCGTCAAAGCCAGAAGAAAGAATAAAATAAATTTCGCCCAAGGAAAAACGCGAAGCATTTTTTGGGAACATAACGATCGAGGTGCTGGTAGTATATTGTGGTAACTGAACGAATTTTATCTTATTTTAAGTTACCCTTAAGGGGCAGTGACAATATTACACAATATTTTGAACCTAATAACGGGCCGTTTAGGGTCCCACCCTACCATATAAGGGTGAAGGAAGGTAAACACTAAACACATTCCTAATACTTAAGTCACTATGGTTGTAAATAGGTAGTACTTTATAAGTGTTAAATTTTTACTTAAGTATATTTATATTGCAATATTTTTGTATGTATAATCTAAGGTTTTAATAAAACATTTAATGCATTTGTATTACTTACTTTATTTTACAACAGCAATGTATTCCCAATTATTTACTTTCTAAATATTTTTTTAAGAAGTCTTTATAACTTTATGCCTATTTTTCTATGATCAAATCAGCAAAATCAATTCATCCAGTTAATGGTGCTCGAGGGAAGCTTTTATATTATACAAACATCTATACATTTAATTGAAGGTGTATAATAAAACTGTTATTCGTATTTGTATGACTATTATTCAATATTATCATTGTTTCACATTCCACTTATTGCTTACGGTTAAATATTTTTCACATTTTTAATACACTAAAGAATTCGCTGATAATTTTATACGCGTTACGTCACAAGATGTGTATATAATAAATAGAGTCTACATGACTAGAAAACTTAAAAATTTAGTGTAAATAGTAGCTGTCAATAAATATATTGCACTTTTAGCCTAAGAGTATTTAATTATATAAGACTAGATCTGGAATATTTATTTTTGACTAGGTATCCGTAAAATTAAATGTACAAATAAATTAGCAATTATAACATCAAATAAAAACAACCAAAACATTACAAAAATAATGTTTTGTTAATTCACATTAAATATTTTGACTAGGAGTTGAGTATTTTGAATTAATATAAATAAATTAAAAATATGTAATATAATTTGGCCCTTGCGAGTTGCATTTTGACCTTTGACTTAACATTGGAGCGATATCTACCACTACTACTCTGATATCAGTCCGAAATTCGAGTTATCGCGAGATATATTGTTATGTATGATTTATCAGTAAATAAAAACTAAATTATCGTTGAGTAATCCTTTGTGACAAGATTACACAATTACGTAACTGCACCATTCTTCGTTGGGTGCCAAGATAAAAATTTCTAAGTAGTAAAATGAAGTATCTGGTAAACTCTTAACTATTATTGAAGTAATCCTATGGATTGCAAAGAGACCAGGTACGCGAATCGTGATAACCTTATACATTATTCTACATATCCATTTTTATATCTAGACTGATGAAGCTTATCAAATCATTCCATAGCTGATTATCAGCAAATGATTCATGTCGTAAATGCTGTTAAATGTTTCCAATTATTGTAATATTGTCGACCACTTACGAATTTACATTTCAGACAATTAATTTATTGTCTACGTACTCCATCTTTGAAAATAACTTGGTAACAAAAATATAAAGTTTCGCAAGCAGTCACAAATAAACAATTTTAGTAAACAACAGGTATTATGGGCTGGCGTTATATGCGCGAACTTTTGGTGGTACGTTGGTACGCCTTGTATCACGCGAGTGTCTTTTATTTTTTGCCCAAAAAGCCGAATTTTATCCAAAGTTTAATCCTGATGTTTCCTATAGCTCCAGACACCTTTGTATCTTAGTGCAAATTAATTCATCTAGTATCTACAATACGGTTAATTTGATAGCGACCGTCGCCTGAACACT
The DNA here is from genome assembly GCF_004193835.3 of Ostrinia furnacalis. Lineage (NCBI taxonomy): Eukaryota > Metazoa > Arthropoda > Insecta > Lepidoptera > Crambidae > Ostrinia > Ostrinia furnacalis. Next base: position 56,551 of record NW_021136744.1, on the reverse strand, counting down.
AGCAGGGCTATTTGAATACTGTTACCTACAGAGTCGGACTGCCCCCTTACAGTTAGTATGTTTAGTACATTAGTATCCAATCTTTTATTAGAATTAGTGTAGAGCCATTCGGACCAGTCCGACTGGTTACCCATCATTGATGTTATTTTACATTCGAGATTCTGGGGCCTGTTACTTCGGGATGATGGCAGCTGACGTCACCAGGAGTCCGACCCAGTTGCTGACGTCACCAGGAGTCCGGCCCAGTTGCTGACGTCACCCGGAGTCCGGCCCAGTTGCTGACGTCACCCGGAGCTCGGCCCAGTCGCTGACGGCTGCAGTTACTCTCTTTCTGGCTTGGGAGATCGTGACCAGCTGCGCTGCGAGGAGCGGCTGCTGTAGTAGCTCCCGGTCGAAGCCGTGGAAGGCGTGGGCCGCCGGTAAGGGATCGGCCGCTTCCTAGCGCTGTTGTGTTATTTGTGTTAGTAAACATGCTGGACAGTTAGACAGTTATACTTTCCATGCAAAAAGACATTCTAGATAGGTAATGATTTAAGGTGAAGTTACTGTTTATAGATGATAGTGCTGGCTTGCTCTGAGGCAGCTTGGAAATGTACGATTATTATTTATATTGTTAGTGCATAATGAGTTTTTAATGAGTGCAGATAAAATAATTTAGTGATTGTAGATAATTAAGTAGAACTTACCTCACAAGCCTTTGCAACTTATTTATTTGTCCTAGCTTGCCTTTTAATTAAAAAACAAAATGTTGAAAGAACGGTCTACTAAAATTATATAGCTCTATCTACCATGCGGCATAGCAAAATAAAAAACAGCTAAGATTTACAATAAACTTTAATGTGATAAAACAAACTAAATAATATAAGATTGAAACAGAAAACACACTTGCAAAAATAATGTCCATAAATAGCACAAGGTCTACAACTGGCGTCATGGAGCGCATATGACGTCCTGGGAACTGATAGCTGGCTAGGGCTTTCATCTTCTTCTATACTTGTATTTATTTGTAGTAAGATCTATTATGGGTGCGCTACGGAGAAAAAATAATTTATTAATCGTCTTTGAACATCCAAATCCAAATTCATCCCCATCAGCAAAAATAGAAATCACTACATCGTGAAAACAAGTCGCTCGAATTATTTATACATAGATTAAGACTAAAAATAGCACACCCATGTTAAGATTCAAAGCAAACAGTTAGTTTTACACACAACAAACTCCATTTACATTTTTACATAATTTAAACCTACAAGAATTAATTCCATCACAGCCAATGAATTTTCTGTTTTTCATACAAATATTAATCCTTGAATATAATTAATCAATTTGTATAACACATCAGCATTGTGAATTCGTTAAAAAAAAAATGAAATTTTGGTTATTTGAAATTATGTCTTAGTCGAACGATAAGGAATACAAATTATAATCTTAGGCTAAGGTTATTGAACTAGCAGAATCACTGCGCACTAATCGGAGCTACTACTCGTGTCTTCAGAACTCGTGCTATACTTTCGTTTTCTATAAAGAAAAACAGAAAACAAATACATAAACTGAAAGAAATAACACCATGATGAATTTACCATGTTACGAATACTTTGTTAGCCTTACTAGAGTAATAGTTCAACAATGAAAGGTCTCGTCTCTTATTTAAATTTGGTCGCTAAAGATATTCGTAACATGGCGTAATATGCAAAATAAAATAAGAAGCATAAATTAAAGTTAAAAAGCGACACACACAAATTATTTAACACCTGGCAAACTTCGATTATTGTGATTTTTATTTATATTACTGAAATTATAAATAAAAATCGCATACACCAATAAAATGCATTCCCTAATTAGTGCCAAACTATACAGTGCTTAGGAGAGGGGAACACACGAGCTTCATCTTTACTATCAAACAAAAACGTCTAAAACGTTATGGAAATAATTTTATAATCGTGAAATAGAATCCCTCAAACTAAATAAACACGAGGCGTGGAAAAATTTAGGTGGAGCAGAGACTAATTTAGTATTTTTCAAGCACATTTTTCAAAAGGGAAGGGATCACAAAGAGAAGATGATAGATTTGTGTAAAAAAAGTCTAAACTGGACTAAACCGGTTAAAAAATTATGAAGTCTTCTAAAACAAGGAGAAAGAAATAAACCAGTAGCCCAAGATGCGTGCTACTAAAATCATCGTCGATTTTAGACGATGAATGTATAATCGTTTAAAATCGATAAAATGATAATGCAGCAGAACGCCCTATTAGCTATTACTATTACTACCTATTACCACAGATAATATAATACTAGTACAGATGCATCATCCCATACTCGAAATGTGGCCGACCTAAGTCTTGAAACTGCTCGGGCCCGCGTGGTTTCCTAGTGGTGATAACAGATCGCGCTAGTGTGCCGCAGCGGACTTGACCGTCCCGCGGTTTGCGACCCGCTAATGCTTTCTATTCTAGCAACTTGAGCGGAGTATTTATTTGGCGTGCTATATCAAAAGATGGCGCTAAAGCCAATAAGTTTACTGCTTTGTTTATGAAGGCATGTAACTAAGCAAAAAACAGATTAGAGACGCTATTGAAAATTTCGACACGGTATAATAATGTCCAAGTAGCACAACGATCACAGCCGACGCTCAATATCCAGCACCGTGGGTTCGTATCCCGCTACAAATTATCATCATGAAACTCCATTTTGTTTTATTTTATTAGGTACTAGCTTTCCGCCCGCGGCTTCGCGCGCGTGGACTACATTATCTACATATTTTACGGAACCCTATTTTTTACCAAAATAAAATTTAGCCTATGTTACTCGTGGATAATGTAGCTTTCGAATGGTGAAAGAATTTTTAAAAACAGTTCAGTAGTTTTTGAGCCTATTCATTACAACCAAACAAACAAACAAAGTTTTCCTCTTTATAATATTAGTGTAGATATAAAACAGGAAAATATCGAAACATGCAGTAATAAAGGTGGATACCTATCAANAAACCTATTTTAGTATTTTTATAAGTGACGAAATAAAACAGCAGCGATGAGCGCCATCTATTACATCATTTGTAACTAAATGCTACTTCGACAGCGCCGCAAAAACGATTGCTTAAGACTTCAGTTTTTACTAAAGATAAAATTTTATTATATGAAGAAATATTGTTTATTTGAATCATTCACTGTGTTTAAATGAACAAATTAATGTGTAAAACATTTTTTCATTATAGTTTACTGAGCATTAGTGACTTTTTACAAACGTCTTCAGAAATTCGATACTTATGTCGCCATCTAGTGAGATTGATTTGGAATGATTCAAGATTTAAAGGCATCGGGTTCCCGTGCTATTACTAAGCACAGAATACACAAGTCTCTGCTCCCCCTAAACACCAAACTCGTCTAAAGGTGCGCATCCACTACACACACATCTACCTCGTGATGCGGCGACGGTCGAGGAACGACGGCGATCCGGCGCGCCGCGGGATAGACGGCGATCGCGAGCGCGGGCGCGTGTCGCTGGATCTACGGTAATCGGCGTACACGCCCGTCATTGTTCTACTCGCATTATCGCATGCACATCGTATCGCAATCGCATGCATTCGTTTGTAAGAAAGAGAAAGATTGTGTTAATTCACGCGGGTTTGTGTGCGTCGACTTTTGCGGTTTGTATACAGGGTGGTAGAAACAGGTTGACAAGAATCGTTATAAATGTAAAATGAAACACATATTATCTAAATGTGTATTTTACGGGAAGAAATTTCACAGATTTTCTACTGAAATACTGAAAAGCATCATTTGAACTTGCTAGTTAAAGTTTGTGACAACCTGTCTCTAACATCCATATTTTTATATTCACTTTATTATAACGAAAAACTGCATAAAGGAACACAATTGTGTTTTATCTATAAACAGCAGTTTTCTTTGAAAATGTAAAGTTTTTAAAACTGATATATTTTTCCATCAATCCTACTTCATAAAAATGTACGTCAAGTAACAAAATTGTATTAATTAGGTACATTCCGACAATTATTTTGTAATTTAAAATAAGGATTCATTTAACTTATACTTAATAATTTGCCAATTCCAACCCAGCGAGTCTGCATCGACTGAATATTTCATCTTGAAATACACTGAAGAAAATAAATAAATGTTCTAATATCCATGTCATTTGCCAATCAATAAAATCGTTACAAATTACTTTCAATTAAAACCGAAACCATGAAGACTCGTAATTGGCTTTTAACCTGAGATTTTCAATCAATTTTGCAAATAAAGAAAATCGATACATTTCTTTCTCACTTTAACAAATAAAATGTACTAAAAATCTTGATCAACACACTTCTATAAAAAAAACATTGAAAATCTCAGATTCATACTAAATTCAACCCAAAACCCATGAGCAAAGAGTGCAAATTACCGTGAGGAGCGCGTGGAGCGCGACGAGCTGCGCGAAGAGCGAGACGAACTGCGGCTGCTGTACGAGCTGGAGCGAGACGAACGCGAGCGCCTGGGGAACAAACGTTATTATTGTTGATTTCACATTCTCATTAGTTTTGAAAGAAAAGAGAGGGTGAATTTTTGAATGTGCTAAGTCAAATCAGAAATTATTAAGAAATTGCTAAAAATAATAATAATAATTTACATTGTAAAAAAATATTTAAAATTAAGAACCAAAGTTAATAAAGAGAATAATAATAAAATACACTTTATTGCACACCAAAGATAAGAACAGAAAGAAAACTGCCGAGAGAACACACAAGGTACAACTAGGCGGTCTTATCGCTATGAAGCGATCTCTTCCAGACAACCTATGGTGAGGACAGTTACTTAAAAAAATATGAAGGGGAAGGCGGTGTCGACACTAAAGAAATAAATGAAAACAAAATATTTTAATAGAGCTAAAAAGTTTCAAATTAAAACTTTGTTGTTAAATTTTAATACGCTATCCGGGAAGCAAATCTGAAAATATTGAAACAAAAACAGTCAAGTGTTTCGGTAATAGGGACCGCATTCTGTGTCGTATATTGGCGATAACGCGATTAATCAGTAGAACTAGCTTTCTATCGTTTAATCATTTATCATCTCGTTAGTTATTATTTTATGGTTGTGCTTAGTGTTTACATCAAATGTCCTCACCAGTGAGCGCGTAAAAAATGACATTAAATGTATGACGGATTGTACAGCGCCCCTAGCGGAAATTTTCAAGAACTAACATTTTCATATATTTTTTAACGCGCTCACTATTTTCGCGTTTGATGTAAACTCACACTCAGCCCTCAGAAATGTTACTTATAGCCTGACCAGGAACATAAAAACCCTGGCATAGTGGCGCGTCAATTGCATTTGATAGTGCAACACTGAGTACAGTCGTACCTGTGTTAAATTAATAGGCTAACTTTATACAACGTGTCCCAAAATTCAAGGATAAGCCGGCGCCGCAGGATGGACATAGTCACGACTACTTTAGGAAAAATAAGGAAAAAAATCTATCTCAATTATTTTTTAAGTTACACAATAAATTGCGAAATTCTTCGAAAATTGACACCCCTTATGATATTTTACATTACCACGACCGCCATTTTTCAAATATTTCTGTTTTTTTGTTTGTATCGGCAACTTAAGTAGTGTTGCTGTCCACCCTAACTCTTAAAACCCCCAGAATCCTTGCAGTTTTTACACAAAAGTTAATCAAAATATGTTATTTCCTTAAAATTTTGAACGATTTTTACTTTCAATCCACTTTGACTCATCGATTTGTAAAAAAAAAGTATGAACACTACTGCGGCAAGTTTTTTATAAAGTTGACACAACTATCCAAGATTCCAAAATGGTATAATGCTTTAAGAAACCTAGTCGCAAAAAAGATATGCGTACCATTTTTACAAGCACTTCGCTTGTTAGTTAGTATGGGATAAATCTTGCAACTGAATTTAAAACCAGTTCTCCTCAACCGATTGGGCTGAAATTTGGTATACTTATTTAAGTATGATGAAAATGCAATATTATGGTACCATTGAGCTGAATGGAGACTGGAGGTGGCCATAGGAACTTCTAAACGAAACGGCGGAATTGCATCTAGTTTGGGTTTGTTGGATTTGTCTTTTCGAGTACTTTAGTGCTAGATGATGTCCAGGGTCCTGATGATGAAGTCAATTATAATTTTCAAACGAAGTCAAGCTTGTTTTTAAAAAGGTTTTTTTTTATTAAGTACAACTTTATTTTAAACTTTTTAGTTGTTTCTCAATCTCATGGCCCAAGTGCTCGGGAAGGCAAATCCAACGAACCCAAACTCGATAAGCTTCCGCCGTTTCGTTTAGGAGTTCCTATGGCCAGCTCCTGCCACCTCTTGACTTCATCATCAGGACCCTGGACATCATCTAGCACTAAAGTGCTCGAAAAGACAAGTCCAACGAACCCAAACTAGATGCAATTCCGCCGTTTGGTTAAGAGTTCCTATGGCCACTTCCAGACTCCATCCAGCTCAATGGTACCTTAATATTGCATTGTCATCGTACTTACATAAGTATACCAAATTTCAGCTCAATTGCTTATGGAGAACTGGTTTTAAATTCAGTTGCAAGATTTATCCCATACTAACTAACAAGCGAAGTGCTTGTAAAAATGGTACGCATATCTTTTTTGCGAATAGGTTTCTTAGAGTATTATACCATTTTGGAATCTTGGATAGTTGCGTCAACTTTATAAACAACTTGCCGCAGTAGTGTTCATACTTTTTTTTTACAAAACGATGAGTCAAAGTGGAGTGAAAGTAAAAATCGTTGAAAATTTTAAGGAAATAACATATTTTGATTAAGTTTTGTGTAAAAACTGCAAGGATTCTGGGGGTTTTAAGAGTTGGGGTGGACAGCAGCACTACTTAAGCTGCCGATATAAAAAGAAAAACAGAATTATTTGAAAAATTGTGGTCGTGGTAATGTAAAATATCATAAAGGGTGTCAATTTTCGTCGAATTTCATAATTTATTGTGTAAGTTAAAAAATAATTGAGATAGATTATTTTCCTTATTTTTCCTAAAGTAGTCATGACTATGTCCATCCTGTGGCGTCGGCTTATCCTTGAATTTTGGGACACGTTGTATGTATCAGGATTCAGGATTACGGGTTAATTTAATATTTTCATGAATTAACGAAAACATATTATTATAGGTAACCTGGTTTAAATAAATTAAATGAAACCATCAATCGAGCTAGTAGGATTTATTTTATTATTCATCAATAATCAAATTCAGAACTTGAATATTCAACTGCAATGTCTGCTCATGAACGCTTCAGACTCGGTACTTCTTTCCCAATTCCATAAAATTCAACACTTAGAAAGTGACAAAATTTTTTAAAATAGTTAGNCCGATCACAGACGATTGTCAACAAAATGGTGCTTGACTCTTGAGACAGGCTAAATTACACCATATTGTTAATGAGCATACATTTTTTTTAAATACCTTCGCGAAGTAAAACTTCTGTACGTAGTACTTATTATTATTCTGTGGTAGAACTAGCTTACTGTCGTTTAATCATTTAGCATCTCGTTAGTTATTTTATGGTGCTGAGGGCTTAGTGAGAGTTTACATCAAAAGTCCTCACCAGTGAGCGCGTAAAAAATGTCATTAAATGTATGACGGATTGTACAGCGCCCCTAGCAGAAACTTTCAAGAACTAAAATTTTCATATATTTTTTAACGCGCTCACTAGTGAGGACGTTCGATGTAAACTCACACTCAGCCCTCAGAAGACTTGTTACTTGCATATTTTTATATGATAAAAATTGCCTTTATAAGACTTGAAACAAATTTAAAAAAAAAAAAACTCTTAAAACTCATTTATTTTTGCAAATAGACCTTTAAAAAGAACTTTTACACGTCCCAATATTAACCCTACCACTGCTTCGGGACAATAAATGGGCCAGTGCTAATTTATTTTAGTCACCTTGTATTAAAATGTATAGTATTGACAACACCCACTCACCTGGACGACGAATACGATCGGGAGCGTGACCGCGACGAGCGGGACCTGGATCGTGATCGTGACCGCGAACGCGACCGCGACCGGGACCGCGACCGCGACGTCCAGCTGCCTCGCGAGCGGCTGCGCCTGCGCCGCCTCTCCGGAGAACTTTCTGTAGGCCGGGTGCTTCGCCCCGACTTGGGGGAACCTTTAGCAGGGCTCCGCGGTCTCTCTTCCTCCCTTCTGTTGCTGCCCTCCCTTCTGCTACCTTCCTCCCTTTTACTACCCTCCTCCCTTCTACTACTCTCCTCCCTTCTACCACTACTCTCCCCAGTAGTTGGATTCCTCGGAGCGCTGGAACTCCGCCCCGCTTGCGACGTCGACGGCTCAGACATTTCTGTCAACATCCCGCTCGCCATCTTGGCTAATTTTTCCTTCAACTTATTCATCTCTCGTAATTCGAACTGGTCCTGACGAGCCCGTTCGTCGACGCCCAGGAAATCTTCTTCTTCAGACACCTCGTTGTCGCTGCACGAACTCCTCAGGCATACTGCTTTCGGTTTGTAGTTGGATTTGTCGCCCTTTTTCCTCTTCTTTGGATCTAAATCGGACGGCGATTTGATATACTTTCGCTTGTCCTTTTCGGGCAATCTTTCGATGATGTCTCGGTAGCGCTCGGGGCTCCTTCGGGCGGGTGAGTAACTGAGACTCGACGTGCTTCGACTCTTCTGCACAGATCGGGAGCGCGATTTCTTCTTCTTTTTCTTTGATTCGGAGCGATCGTCGTCTAGTTCTTCGTGGCGATTATCCCGCCTGTCGACGCTTCTATCTCTCGCTTCCCTATCGCTGACGTCGGGCTTCGGCGAAGCCGTCCGCGCGTCTGGCGATTTTCTCGCTTTAGACGTACTCGCGGTCTCAACTTTCAGTTTATCCTTTTTAGCTGACTTTCTCGCGGGCGATGTGGATCGCGACCGGCTCGGCGACGGCCTGCGTCGAGCCACTTTTACTTCGGGAGACGGAGACCTTTTCCTGGATCGACTATCCTGATGGTTTTCAACGACTCTCGGTTTTTCAGCTTGTCTGTGTTTATCCTGTCGGCTAGTGGAAGGCGACGGGCTTCGTCTCCTGGGTTCCGGTGACGGACTCCTTCGCTTCTGCTCCTCGGGCTCGCGGGAAGCGCTTCTGTCTTTGTAATACTTGGATTTCTTAACTATCTCCGACCTCGGCTTACGCTCCGGCTCAGATTCGGACTCGGACGACTCCTTCCTGTCGGGCCGCGACTTTCTGTACGGTAGGTCTACGTCCTTGCGAGATTCTTTATTCCTGTAGTTTTTGTTTACCGGAGATCGCTCCTTGTATTCCGGCGACGATTCTCTGTCACGTCTGTCTTCTACTGGGCTTCGATTCCGCCGACTTCGCGAAAATTCGCCGTTTTCTTCTCTATCTCTGCGTCGCGGCGGTTCTTCTTCGTATCTCTCTCTGTCTCTCTTTTTCTTGTATTTGTCATCTCTGTCAGTTCTGTACTCTTTGTCCCTGGAGTCCTCCCGCCGGCTCCTGTGGCGGGGAGACTCGCTCCTCCGCGGGTCCCGGCTGCTTTCGCGCGGGGAACAGTTTCGGTAAGACCGTTCTACATCTTTGCGAGGCTCCTTACTCCTGTAGTTTTTATTCACCGGAGATCGCTCCTTGTACTCGGGCGAGGAGTCCCTGTCGCGTCGGTCTTGGTCCGGGCTTCGATTTTTCCGGTTTCGGGAGGGTTCGCCGTTTTCTTCTCTGTCTCTGCGGCGGGGCGGTTCATCGTCGTATCTCTCCCTGTCTCTCTTTTTCTTTTTCTCGTATTTATCGTCTCTCTCTGTTCGGTATTTGTCGTCTCTCTCTGTTCTGTATTCTTTGTCCCGGGAGTCTTCCCGGCGGCGGTGGTGTCGCGGGGATTCGCTTCGGCGCGGGTCCCGGTGTCGCGGGGAGTCGCTTCGGCGCAGGTCCCGGGCGTCCCGCGGGGCACTGTCCCGATGGTTCCTGCTGTAGCTCGGGACAGGCTCCTTGGCCTTGTTGTAGTAGGTGTCGCTCCGCTCGTAGTCAAGCGAGGGGCTCCTGCGGCGTCTCTTCTCCGGCGGTTGAGATACACTCCTCTCTCTGTCGTGGGGTCGTTTGTCTCTCTTCTCGGATCTGTTCTTGTGGGGTGGTTCGGGTTCAGATTCGGAACTGAAAACAAAATATTGTATACAGTTTTCTTATTTATGCTTTAAATATGCTTAAATATTACACGTGTAGCCAGTAGGACACGTTTCGTAATATTTTTACATTATCGTATGTTTTTGTGGCCATGGATATTTCGTACTATTAAAATGTTAAAAGGATAGCCTTGGTTCAATATAACCATTAATTTAAAAACTAGTCGAAACATCTGGCTAAAGAATGGCAATAAAGGGGTGTTTATACAACTGTTGCTGTTTAAATAACTTTCTTAAGATTTACACACACAATTAGTTTTGTTTTCATTAAAGAATTGAATAATGAGACAGTGTGTTTTTAAGTCGAATGTAGGCTATGATGACGATCGGTTTTTAAATAATAAAAAATGCGTCATACTTTATGTTTGCTGAAACATCCTGTTTTGAATGTTACAAAATCAGTCAATATATTCAACGTGACCCACAACGTGTTTAATATAAATAATAGATTCGGATGAATTTAAAAGCTTTTTTCTTTACTCTTTTATACGGGAATGATAAGTGTGTAATATGTATTGTAATGTAAAAACGAACGAACGAAGAAACGAACCAAAGTCGCTGACATAGCCCGACGGATTAGCAAGCTGAAGTGGCAATGGGCAGGGCACATAGTACGCAGAACTGACGGCCGATGGGGCAGAAAGGTTCTGGAATGGAGGCCGCGTACCGGAAAACGCAGCGTGGAACGTCCACCTACAAGGTGGACCGACGACATCGTAAAGGTAGCAGAGAAGCGCTAGACGCAGGCCGCTATCAATCGATCAACATGGAAAGCATTGGGGGAGGTCTATGTTCAGCAGTGGACGTCCTATGGCTGGAATGATGAATGTAAAAACAAGCTTGTTATACGCACCTGTCCCGACTGGACCCGTCGCTGCCGCCCCGTCGTCTGCCACTCGACTTTTTCTGTTCAAACGTCAACAGTTCAATTTAAACACCTCGGTCTTCCAAAGCCATATTAAAACACCAGTGCCAATACAAGAGACTATAGTGGTAAAGGCAACTAAACATGTTTACTAAAAATACACGAAATCCTTCAGAGACAAGCTTTTGTATTCATTCAACATCCGCAGTCCCCGTGAAGAACTTCTAAACATAATAGCACTTGTACACATGCACTATAAATTAAGAATAATATGAAATTAAAAAGGCGTTAAATCAATACAAAACTGTTAACGAGTATAAGAAATGAAGATTTAAGCTATAAATGGAAGCAATATAAATAATGATATAGAAAACTTTGACAGCACGATGATTTGATCACGTGTCAGAATGTTATATTATTAGATTAGACTATCCATAACATTCTCATTTTAGTTCAATGTATAAATAAATAAATACATACAATAATTGAACATAAAATAAGGAACAGTGAACTTATATTGTTGGCACCAGTGTGACAGTTTACATACATTGCTATTAACACATTACGATATCGATATATTTCATGATACATGTTAAATAGATATAATAATACACAAAAATCAAATGTAATATAACACTTGGGAAACGTACCTTATTTAACAAACGGTGGTGGTATACCATTTAAACATGTGGAGCATCCTTAATTAGTCAATGAGAAGAGGGAGAATGTTATGGATTAGTGACATTTCAACAGTTGCATGGGCCGGCGCTCCACCGCGTGTGGTAAGGAAACGTGCGCCGGCGTTGACTCATTGACTAGTAGGTACTGCCCATCTTGTGCCCTAGCGCACGATTCAAACCATAAATGGAATTTAAAGGGATTGCAGCACGTTTCTCTAACACACATCAGTGAACTTGCGACCAAGAGCATATTAAACCACCATCTGTTTTAAGGACTACAAACACCATGCAAGTAAATAACTGTGCACACAATTCCCTCACAACCGCCCATCAACTCGCATTATCTCAAATGTTAGTCACAAATGTCATAATTAAAAAAAATGCATTAAATTATCACGTACGTAATTTTAGTATTCACCTAACATAGTGTTCTTACTGAGTGTTATTGTTTTGTGATATACTTACAGATAACGTAATTTCTTCAGATAAAGATGGCTATCCTATGAAATGATGCACAGTTAAACAGATAATTTTTACTGGCTATTTCTTGTATTTACAGAAAATAAAAGTAAAATAAAATAAAGTAAGAAGACAATCGTATAATATAAAATGTGGAATCGTTTTGCCCCTCATTTAAAGTTATTCTAGAGTGAGACCACTGCAGACTGGGGACGTAGCAAGTAGCAACGACAACCGAAGCGAGGGAGATGAAACGGAGACTACTTCCATGGCTGAACTAACAAAAAGGGCCTCGAAAGAGTATTTTACACAGAAATGTTCAGTAATAGGATGCACAGTGCCAGAAATTAAAGTTATTTGTTTTCAGGCCAGTGACAAATAATATCGTCATTAAACTTAAAATAAAAGGAAGCGAGTGCTATCAGATCTGAGACTGCACTAGCGGGAGCGGGATAGAGCTCGATAAGGGGTCGTGAACAGTTGAGTGTCGTATGGTAGAAGAGTCCCAACATCTACATGTAGGTATTACAAGTGTAAATACAAATTATTCAGTGTATTCCCCAAAATATCCCATCAAAACCAAGTTACAAATAGAATATCTTAAAAAATCAAAGATTATGTTTATACACATTATTTTAAGACTTTGAAATGAGAATTATTTTTGTAAGTTACATTAAATAAATAATAAATGAAATTTTAACCCTTAGCAAGCCTGTTAAGAATCACACAATATCTACAACTACTCAAGTACTCAGTGGTTTTGATTTGCCCAAACATTTTAAAGTGATGGTTAAGACTTCTTGCTCAAGCATGCGCAGGGTTAAATTTAATATCTTGGAGCCGATTTTTCAATAGTCAGATACAACCTAAGCATTTCAACAGGGAAGGTGACACAATACACTAGTCAAATAACTTTTTTTTTATGTAATGTGATGGATTTTATATGCCAAAGAGGTTTATGACGCCACGAGCTTGCAAACTCGGGAGTTGAGGACTAATCCCATCTTTTTTTCTACCACTTCTGTATGTCAGGATTTACAATTTTACCTCCAATGAAATCCAAACAGTGAAGGTTTTGTAGGGGGATAGCTTACTGCCTTGGAATACGCAACGAATTTAATCAGAAGAATAAAGGAGCCCAAGGATAGGAGGAGGCCCAAAAGATTTTTTATTTTGGAGGAAATCGAAATATACCAGCGTGAGGCAGACAGATAAAAAGGTTTAAACCGTTTTAAGAATCAGATACACCACGAACAAACGTGATATAAATTAAAGGGTTCTATCAGAAGATTTAAAGAAAGTTGCGAATCATGATCCAAAGTAGGGTTAACTTTCGGAGTCACTAATGGTGATGTTTAGATAGATAGATATTTGTATCACCATAATACAATACCATGTTACAAAGGGGTAGGGTTTCTATTCTAGTCTGGCCATTGAAAAATCTGCCTTAATATTTCGTATGCTCCAGATGAAAACCAAACATGTCGCGCAAAACATAATCCTTGTATAGAAGACCATTGTACTAATCTCTCTAAAAAATTGAAAGCTAAGTATTGCTTGGACATTTCATGTTAATCAAATTAGGATGGACAAGTACCTTTTTTTTCTTTTTCTGCTTCTCATCGCCAGAGCTGTCGGAGTCGCTCTCCTGCTCCGAGCTACTGGAAGTGTCGGAGTTAGAAGACTTGGAGCGTTTCTTCTTTTTCTTGCTTGACTCTTGCCTGGAAATTACAACAGTGTACACAACCTCCCATTTTGTTAATACATAATTAAATATTATATGTAATTCATGTAAATACACCTAACTAAATACTGAAGCGAAACAATAAGATAATTACCTATGAACATCCTACGGACGTACGACAACGGATATTGTTAATAATTATATTATTAATAAGTAAGTAAATAATATTGAATGTTGTTTCACAAATTGTGTCATACCTACGTATTAAGTCCCATAACAACTTTTTTTCACTGAAATTGGTAACAGAAATATATGACCAAAATGATAAAGATTTTGAAGTAAATGAACCAATAGAATATTATCTAAACAAATCAATTGAATACTTGCCTCTTTGACAGTTGCAGGGTGACCTGTCTGCATTAAAAGGCAAACTATGAGATTTACTACTTTACAGTAAGTAATTAAAACAAAACTAACACTATTGTAACTATTATTAAAAGAAATATAAATACCTTTCTTTTTTATTCTTTTTCGACTTTTTCTTCTTCAGTTTTTTGCCTTCTGAACTGCTGAAAACAAATAAGATTCTGTTAAACTTGTGCCCTTAATACATATGTATAATTAATCTTCAACATGTAATAGAACTATAGAACCTATAAAAAAAAAGAAAAATAAACTCAGTCTTATTTATGGCAACTGTCCAAAATTTATGGCAACTGTCCACTAATCTTATTTATTATGTCAGAGAATTAAATAAAAAACTTGACCCCTTTTTTTAAAAGTTTTCCTTCCTGTATCAACTAAATGTTATGCTTGACTGAACCACTTTTTGAAAACTTATTCCATGTGCACACACAACTACTAAAGTGTACTTATTAGATTAGTAAACTAATGCCCGTTTTCACCATGAAGTGACCCCTATTGTAACATATAACAGGAATTTTGTTTTCATGGGGTTGATTTTTTTTTCTGGCACTCACGGCTTGTGCATTTGCCAATGACGAGGTGTAAAGGTTGGGAAAAAATCAGGGATTGATGGTGAAAACGGGCATAATACAATGAGGGTTTTCGCGAATGAAAGATCCGCTAGATGGCGGGACGTGGATGTGGGGTTTGACTGCTGAGTGATTGGTGGATTTTGACATATCTGTCAATGTCATGTCAAAAATAACCAATCATGCAGCATTTGGACCTCGCGTCTACGTATTGCCATCTGGCGGATTTTCATTCGCGAAAACCCTCATTAAATGTTATGCTTGACAGGACCACTGTCTGTAAACCTAATGCCATGCGCGGAAATTACACAAATACAGTTCATCATCATCATCATCATTTCAGTCATAGGACGTCCACTGCTGAACATAGGCCTCCCCTAATGCTTTCCACGTTGATCGATTGGTAGCGGCCTGCATCCAGCGCTTCCCTGCTACTTTTACGATGACGACATCGTGTAGGTGGACAACTGTTCCAAATACAGTTAACTTATTTTATTTATTTATTAGGTCTACCAACATTGTTACATTACAACATGTACACTTAAAAATTACAATTATGAACAAAGTTACAATGCAACAACAATTATAGGCTGACACAACATGCAATATAGCAATATTTACCTTCGCTTCTTTTTTTTCTTGGCCACGTGCGCGTCGCGCTCCTCCCGCTCGTTGCTGGGCGTCCGCACCAGCGGGTACCGCTGCGCCTGCTCCCGGGCCCGCCGCTCGTCCAGGCTGCTGCCCTCCACGAAGCGTGGCGAGATCCCGAAGGCGTCCCGAAGCCGAGCGTTCTTCTCCTGCTGCGCTTCCGCGATCGCGTGCGTCTCGCGCACGCTGCCAAACAACTCACGTTCAATATGGCCGACCAAAAAATACTGGAGCACGATTAAAATAATTAACTTTTTAAAAAAATAAAACCGACTTCAAATGCGTGAACACAAAAAAAAACTAAAAATTGAAAATATTGCGTATAAAAAAGTTCATCCCCAATTTTCCACCCTTGGGGGTGAAATATTTTTTTCAAATTATCACGAAACCACCCTTTTGATAATACATATTCAACAAAAAAATAATCGTTCAAATTGATTTATAATCGGCGGAGATATTGCGTATAAAAAAGTTCATCCCCAATTTTCCACCCTTGGGGATTGTTTTTTCTATTATTAAATTTAAATGGGACCACCCTTGAGGTATTACCTATACGCAGAAAAAAGATTTGTTCAAATCGGTTCATAATTGGCGGAGTTATCGCGTAACAAACATAGAAAAAAAAAACATACGGGTCGAATTGAGAACCTCCTCCTTTTTTGAAGTCGGTTGAAAAGTATTTACCTGAACGGCACCTAAGTGCGCTAAAGATAGAAAAATAATAACAATAATTTAGCATTCGCTCTTTATGATCACTAATCTAAATCAAACCGTAAAAGCCCATTAAAATCAATGTTGTGTCTGAGCGAGTATGAAATCGAATCCAATTAGCGCTGTTTCTGCATAGTTATAATTTTTAATTAAGCCATTCGCTCCGTGGCGACTGACGACCTACATAGCTCGCGATAACCGATCGATAGGATTGTGTGCACACCTTATGACGGACCGCATGGACTTCCTCTCCTCGTCGTTGGGGAGACAGACCTGCAAATTGTCGTTAAGGTTGTTGCGGGGTTGGGAACAGTTGCAGCGGCAGCAGCAGGCGCTTCGGAGCCCCGCGAGGATGGTGCGGAGCGCGGGCTCCAGGTCAGCCACGGCCGGCGGCGCCGGGAGGGGCATGACCGCGGGGGTTGGGGGCGCTTCGGGGTTGGGGTCGTGGGAGGACGCGCGACCTCTCCTTTGAGGATCGGCGAGGACAGCTTGGAAGGTGCCCCGCCAGAGCCGTTCGAAGACGACTCGATTGTTTTGTTCGCGACGCGGCGCCCGGCCCCTTTGCATCTTAACCTAATTACAGCTAATGGAAGACTTGGTTTCTTATGCTAAATTAAGACTAGACTAGGTCATGGAAGACTGGTGATATAGGCGGCGGGGCAGCGCTACAGCCTACATGGCAGCGGCCGGCGAGGGGCCGGCGGCGCTACTGCCGTCTGCCGCGTCGCGCGCAGCCTGCGCGGTGCAATCTTCTCATCTCCGCTCCCCGGCGCGCGGCGCCTCTCAAAGGGGCGCTTCCCCTCGCCCTTTGTGCGGTAATCACTCTGACTCGACTATGTTTTCGAAACAATTTTCCTCCCTTGCGGCTGGCGAATTTTTTGCGGAAATCTAATACACAACGCTTTGTTTCCATTTTAATTATTTACATGTAAACTATACGTTCTACTTGGATTAATTCATAGTTTAATTATATAATACCAAATCACCACCAATAATTGAATTTCAATCATATTTTCCGGCGATCACGATATTAATATGGAAAACGTTTCAACTAGTAGGTATACCAATGGCACGATATTATTTTCTGTATCAACTACTCTCACTATCCTTCACATTAAAACAATAGTAATTAGTGATAGATATTGACTACCCATGAAGTAGATATCGAAATGGCAGCATCCTTATAAACTATCAGCAATAAGTGCGCGTCAAAGCGAACATTTGAACAGAGCCGTCGCACCTGCCGCGCGCGATATTGGCGTCTTCTGTTTGTCCTGGCACTGGCAGTCTGGCAAGCAGCGGTGCATAAAATAGATGCTGTCGATTTGTTATTATTATCTTATTGCAACAGATCCATTAATCCAGTTTTTTTTTTGTTTTCGTCACTCAAATACGATGTTTTTTTAAATCCCCACAATATACCAGAATCAGGACTTTACAGTAACGTATTGCTTAGATACTGGTCCAGTGCTGAAAATTACACGGTGCTGAAAATTACCAAACTTTTGGAGTTTTACTCAAAGGCTCTCCTACTACTCGAATAAACAAATGCTCGTGTCGCGTGATTGTATATCACTATCCTCAGTCGTAGAGTGGCAATCACAACAAAATTTGGGCGCGTCACTGGCACGGAAACGACAGGCGGCGAGCGTTCAAACCGCATGTGGTTGTGGTTAGATAACTATCATGCGAAATACAAAATATGAAACTATTGGCCACTGCCAACGAGGTGGAATTGTGTAAAGCAATCGTAATCATTTGACAGTTCATAACGTAAGATTATTCTGTCAAACGCTTTGTTTAACTGACTTAACGTTATGAACTGTCAAATGATTACGATTGCTTTATAGTTCCAAAATACTGGACTGTCCTGTCGATGACATTGACAGTGGGGCGCCACCGTCAACACCGGATCGCTGGTTCAGATTTTTGCCATGTTGGAAACCATATAGTTGAACGATGGTAGCGCCCCCCTGTCATTGAGTTTGGTGGGACAGTTCAGCGTGGGTCATCTATACACAATTCCATCCCTGAATTTCATGTCGTTTTTCCACTGAAAAACTTAAGTATACTTTGAGTAAGTAGATAAACATGGGGTGAGCTTTCGGAGGAGCAGTAAACTATGGTTTGCTCAAATCTATGCTTTCATTTTATTTTTAACCCTTATGTCACCACATAAACTAAAGTTCTGTGTTAATGTTAACATCAAAAGTGTTTTAACATAATTAGCAACCTCGGTAATTGAATTGAATGACAAGCACAAAATTAATAATAAAACAGACGCTTGTAGCTATAGGAATAACGCGACCAGGGTAATTAATTACAGTTGTACATTTCGCCTGTCCGTCTAAGTTTATTAGGATCCCAAACCCAGCGCACAATTGTGTTAAATCTATGTCGGCGTTGTGAAGCGGACTGGCCATTATAAATTAGATCATGCCACACAGACGTTTTACAATTTAACTAATGATATTTCAGCGCGGTTACGCCTATGTAAATGCCAGTTACACGGCTCTCAAAGCGCATTGATCTACACCAACGTGAAATACGTTTTGCTTCAAACAAGACAGAAACTATTTGAAGAGATAATTCGGGCTGTTCCCGCCGTATATTTTAGTAACCCATTTCAATCAATACAAACTGCAAGTCTGTAAATCAATGCTTGTTTATTTTAATTTCTATGCCGCGTCGAGCATAGAAAATAGTTGTAAATGGAACATTTGAAACAGTAGCATGTTTTTAGTACCCACAACTAAATTATCAGTAGAATTTGTTCGCAGCGCGGATTCAAACGGTACGAATAAACACGATTAACGTTTTCATCGTGTAAGTAAAACATGTAAAATGTATCGTAAATATTGATAGCCTACGAGCCCGAGCATTGCTATTTTATTAGATTATGTTTAGCACAAATTGAAGTTTTCATTTCATTATGTCTACTTTTCATCAAAGGCATAATTAAAATTATTATATCAGGTCAGTTAACAAGCCACATCAGTTATTTTATAATCGGTTCGATCGATTTCATAATTTCAATAAGTAATGCACTAGTTATTGGTCTCTAACAAAAGTCATTCTTAGGTTGTTGTCCAGAGAGCTTACAACGTTATTTGTGTTTCTGACTCAAAGTCAGTCTCTAAGACTAAGAGAAGAGTGAGACCTTTTACTTCATTAGTTCTTCCATTGCGTCATGAGCCTGAATAATATAATTGTCCTATAACCGCTTCTTTTCCACGAACTGCGTTAAAATATGCAAAGTCCATAATTAGTGTTTGAAATCAGGGCAAGGGTCGGGCGGGTTCATTAGGGGCGGCGAGCGGGCGACATATTAAAATCCCGAACGCTGACGTCACGGATCGATGTGACAGCGACGAGACAGGAACATAAAATGCTATACTTAACCCAGAAAGCGAACGTCTAGTTAATTGAAAATTAAATTCGCTGTTCCGTGAAATCGGTGAATGAAGAATCGATGGTTTCGATTATGAGCTTTAAGTTACGGAAAAGACTTCGAAGAAGAGTTTTCGAATTCGATTGACTTTGTTTTGTGAATGATCGGAAGAAAATTATCAGACATCATCTGAAATCGCTGAATGCAGCTCACGAGATTTTTAGGTTATTTAAGTCAAGTGGCTGTTCTAGTTTGGTGGAGTCCTGGTATTATTGTGACCAGTTTTAGCTAAAATATTCCATCCGTATACAAGGTCGAAAGTACAGACAAAATAATCCGTCAATCCTTAATTCCCAGAGCGCGCTTCAAATGTCAACAAAATATTAAATGGCCAGCGTTCATTTTAGTAACAAGTTTACATACAAAAGCTTTCCACGTCAGTCCTTTGAGGGTTGAACCATGGCAGCGTCGGATTAAAGGACAAAGGCATTGGGAGAGAACTTCCCTTAAGGGCTATATTGTTCCAGCAATCTTTGTTAGGGTTAATGCTGATATGATGTAAATTGTAAAGCTACATGTATACGATGTTTTCTTTTGTTACAGACACGGCTACAGCTTTTATATCTTTTGAAATGCAGATTAATTGAATAACTTGATTCAGTTTAAAAGAGACTTAGATTTTAGTAGTACCTATTATTACTACATAAATTCCAAACCAATTCCAATCATTGGTCAAATGAAGGGCTGCTTACCAAAATTATTTAAATTTCGTGAAAAATCTATAACTCAACTTCTTCTAACAACGCTTTTTATTAATTTTCCCAGCCTCAAGGGCGTGCAAATGGGCAATTAGGCGCGTACCTATCTGGCAAACGATGTTTTATTGATGAAAATTACAGGTTCGTTATTTGTAAGTGCTTACTCCCTTATTCCTCGTAAACAAAATGACCGCCATCGATATTCCGAATACCTAGTAGCTCAGTATTGATCTGTAATACCTATTCAGGGATTTCCAGTTAGTGCTACCTAATCAGGTATTCATGAATAAAGTTTTGACGATTTTCAATAATCTAGGAGCTTTCTTAGTGGCAATTTCTACAGGTCTGTGTGAAAATTTCATTGACGTGAATCTTTTGTTTTATTCTATTTATGTAGTTCTAAAACCCGAGATCATAATTTGATATTGCTAATACCTGTATTGATTGATATACCTACTCGTAGATTACAAAAGAAAGTTGTTAGACACAATTATTTGTAACAATCTATAATTTAGTCAAGTCAGTGGCTTTTATTTGAATCTGAATTGAAATTCTTCTCGTGTAAAACGACAAGGGTTGTTAATTAGTGTTACACGCCCAACAAAAGTCATTAATCTTATTTAATTAATGCCCAGCGAGGATAATGGATTTGCGAACGGAATTGCCGACTAATTAAAAATCTGTCCAAGGAATATAGTGGACATGCAAAATGCTTATCGGCTACTGAATAATTTATCGGTAATTCGCTTCTGTGGAATCATCGATTAATCAATTGAAACTTCAATAGATTTTTCCCAGCTTTACGACACTATGGAATTCTACCCCGCTTTGTTTTTGTTGTCGGATAGTGTTACCGAAACGGAATACTGTCATCTAATCAGGGATAAACAGGAAACCAATAAAATGAACTGAAAAGGTCAACTTATTTTTATTGGGGTGATACTTGCCAAAGAAAACCTATCAAATACCTACTTCGTCGTTTTGAAATCTCGCTCGTAAATCCTGGAGTATTTTAGTTATATTATGACGTGACATTTCAATTGCAAATGCAATGCGTTAGTGCTAGTTTATCTATAAGTTGATGACTACTTAGCTACAAGCGTCTGCTATTAACCTACTGATGAATTTTTGCATAGTTCTCCTAAAAGAAGCGGTTAAAATAACTATGTTAAACAAGTATTTGCCCAGACTGATCTACTATTTAGGGTCGATCGTTTTGTGCCTGATCATTAACCACCGGCTGAAAGGGTTTGCAACAAACGAAGGAATGGCAAGATTGAATTGTTTAATGGTTTAAAAAATTCTGAGGGAACACGCGAAAGCAATTTTCATAAAAGTATTGAATGAAACCTACCATGTTCGTATGACGTCGAGGAAGATTTTTGCATTAGGCAGGAGATTTTCAAATATGAGTGCATTCTCTATTCTTTATGGCTTTTCTAGATATTTTCAGAAAATTTCCATAAGATAATTAAATTACATATTTTATTCTCAAGCATGATTAAAATTTCAGTTTTAGATACGCAGGCGTGTTATGTAAACGGATTTATTAACACTGGCCGGTAGATGCGTGACGAACGCACGTACAAATTAATACTCGTATTCGCAAACTGATTACCTATAAGCACACGCTATTTATTTGTCCTATTTTCAACGTTAAAATTACAAAGATTCAACTTATTTATTTAGAGTTGTGAATTGTAATTATTGGCCCAAACATAGGACACTTTTATACTATTGTGTGAAAATAACGTTGATTAAAACCGATTTATATTCAAAACACTAATTAAATACACTCGATAACGTAGACAAGAAAATGCAACAATTACCTTCTGCAGTAGAGGAAAGTGCTAGACTTCATTTGCTTATCCAAAACAAGACGATTAATTAACACATCCAGCCCAAATATTTACGAATTTACACTTGTCTAAAAATACACCCCGATCTAATACAATTTCAGCGCTACGCTCATTTCTTTGGGAGCATTTGTACACAAACTGCCGTTCCGTGCCGGCGGAACGTCAAATTGACGCAGATGTAGGAAGGTACTCGTGAATAAAACAATACTTACGCTACCCTCCCGAATTCGTCCCTGGGCACGTCTTTTTCGCCGCCGGCCTCCGCCAACTTCGCCCTGAAGGCTGCCACCCGCGCCGCGATCTCCTCTCGCGGCAACCTGCGCAACCACACCAACGATATACTCATGTTATTAAAATAAAAAAAGTAAAAAACATAGCAAAGGAATCGCCGATACGAGCATCGAGGACCGCTCTGTGTGAACAAGTGCAACGCGAACGTTCAATGAAATATCTGGCGTGCGTACCAATGCATGATACGCCGTGTGTCGTAATCGCGGAGAATTACTTTTTGAAAACAATAAAAGCGAGCGATAAGACGCTCACGGCTCGCGGCCGTAAACTGAGCTCGTTAGCCAGGAGCAGGCGCAGTCCCCGCTCGGGTGGATTATTGATTACACTCCGGCGCATAGGGCCGGCGCCCCTAGCCGAGGGTGCGGACAGACCAATCCCCACAATAGGCCATAGCAGCCCCGTGCCCTTTTCACGACAGGGGTTTACTAGATCGATAACTAACTACACAAAGGTTGACAGTAATAATAAATTTTATTTATTAGTTACAGGTTGTTTGAGATACCACTTCAGTTTGGCCGAGTGCCCCCAGTTGCACGTGATTCCGTGAACTTTCATTTTACATCTACACTATTGTTCAATTTTAAAATAGCATTTGTTTGTCCAATATGTTTAAGGCTTTTAGGAGCCTTATTATCAAATTATGTATTTTTATGCTCGACTTTTAAAGCGCGACTGAATAGAAAAGTAGCATAGCTTTTCATCTCAAAGAAAATTATACACAGAACGAACACTCGCAGAATTAGAGCCTAAATCCAAGAAGTACACAGTATAAAGGAAGGGGATGGTTTTGTAACAGATTATGTTGTGATATCAGTTACGTAACGTGACACATTTGATTGCATGTTCAGAAAAATCACCCTGTACATAAATGAAGGTTTACGCGCGGTGTTTGTTAAATGTTAGCGACAGACGTGCGTGACGGAAGTAAGCCCACGACACACGCACTCACCGGACCCGGATCGAAAGGAGAGTTAGAGTTTTCTATACTATATTACCCAGAATTCATCACAAACTCTAGAAATATCTGGAGTGTGAATAGAAATCAAAAGCATCAAATCAACTTATGCTTGAAAATGAATCTACTTTTGCTGCTTTCCACAATACCTTAGTCCACTAGTAAAAACATCTGGTGTTAAGCCTAATTTTGGGTCAAAATGTTATAAGGTGACTCCAAAGAGAGACTATTAGCTATTCTGTAAGTGACTTATTTGCTGTGTTATTCATGAAAATCTTTCGCCATTAGGCTCTGCAAATGTCTGTTGCGGTCGCCAATCGCCACACGCCGTGTTTTGAGATTGCGTCCAATTCGGCGCACCTACTTTACTGACAATAGTTAAGAGTTGGTAGGGATTTATAAGATTCCTACACCTAACAACATCGATAATACCTTTTTTCATTCTTTTAGCGGAAAATACGTAAGTGGGTCAAGTTTTATTAACCTCAGCAATGGCCCATATATTGTCCTGAAGCAGTGGTAGGGTTAATACTGGGACGTGTAAAAGTGCTTTTTTAAAGCCTACTTACAGAAATAAATCAGTTTTACTGAGTTTTTTTTACTTAGTGCAAGAACTTTTCTTCCAAAACTTTTTCTATGGTCCACCATTTATTTTTTAAGATCTGTATTATTATTTAAGATCCAAATGTACCAACATGATACAATAAACATTTATGACTATGACCACAGAATAAGTAAATAGTACCAAGGTCTATGACTTAGTATATCAATAGAAACTACTTTCAATATTAATAAATATATGTCATAAAAACATAATTGTTAAAAATATGTAATTTAGGAATATTATTGTGACAATATATTAAGATAATAATGAAAGAATTTTTTAAGAAACTGTTTGTAATATCTAGAAATTATCTCTAAACCCTAATAAATTTTACATAAGAAATAAAATCTTTCATAATTTTAAATTATTTCTTTAAAACTTACTACTCAACAGGAATTCCATAATAAATTCATGACTTTAAGCACCATGCCATTGCTCATAACAAATAAAAGTGAATGCCATGGATAAATGCCAATACGATTTGATAGCTGGATGTTAGCCAAAAATACACACCTATAATTTTTAGCGGTAGATGGAGAATTGGAGACCAACATAATATACCACAGTAAAGGTAATTTAATATGAACATAGAAGGTTAGTGACTACTGAATACATATTTTAAGAGCAATATTAGTCAATTTTAATGCAGCAGTATATGGTCACATCATGATATAAAAACTACATAAGGAGAGATGATGAAAAAACAATGCAAAAGATAGTGTCTCACATAGATCTGTGGTCACCACATATTAAGGGCTATGTTCAGCAGTTGATATCCTCTGGCTGATATAATAGCAATTGTGTCAAAGCCCATTTCAGTAGAATATTAATCAAGCCTTACTGAATGAGGGTGCCTAATTTTGCAACACATTTTACTGAACAATCTGAGGTGGAATTGTGTAAAGCAATCGTAATCATTTGACAGTTCATAACGTACGATAAAGTCAATTAAACAAAGTGTTTGACAGAATAATACACAATTCCTCCACTAGCAAGACTTATGCTATAATGAATAGAATAACTTATTAATAATATTACATGACATGACAATATTCTTTGTACGGCCCATATTAATGGAACACATAGCATAACCTATTTATCAACATAGCCCCAATTTTTACTCAACTAACATAAAAGTAAACATTAAAATTAGAAAAATATTTTTCTTTGTAATTCTCATTCCTGAGTTTAACCTGTGTATGATTAGTACTATTATTCTGCATTATTTATTGGACTTGTAACAGATTTGACAGCGTTAATAAATTCCATGCCGTTGGAAATAAATTAACAGCTGTGAAAAATTTTATGACCATGTTACTACTTTTTAGCATAGAATTTTTACTGCAGGCAGTTATAAACTTTAGCCTACTTATAAAATAATTTAAAATGTGAAATTTTAATGTTACATCACCGCATTTACCTAAATATTAGTGAGGATGTGTTTGTAATTATTGACTGAATCACTCACCCTTCCTGTTCCAAAGTGTCCTCTAGTTCTGCACATTTCACTTCGATCTTCCTTTTCCTCTCATGATCCAAGATTTCACGGTTCGGCTGTTTATTGGATGCGGAATCCAATTTCGCTATCTCCTCTTCAGTTCTGTAGTTTACAGAATCTTTGGTTTTTCTTACTGAAGCCCAATTTCTTTGCACATAACCATTAGTTCCGGAACCTCGCGGTGTAGTCAATCCAATACCATTATACATCTTGGTGGTTTATTTACCTAAAAAAAGATTTTTGTAAATCGTAGTTGTGCAGCGGCCGTGGCGTAATTTTAATAGTTACATCCGTAAAAACTTACACTTGTTACAAACTTTGAGTTCTTAATTAAAAAGGATATGAATATAGAGAGTTCATTAATTATTCTCACCATTTACAAGCACCTGAATAAAATATTTCACACGAAAATTATCTACACGTCCATCTTGACTGCTCACACTTTTTTATGAATTAGTGTTGCGCTTTTGTTTGAGCATTTGATATTGATATACTCGATTTTTACTATTCGATTTAATTGAATCTATAATGTCTGTTAAATTGAATAGTCAATAAAAGAATAAAGTTGTGAAGTTTAAAAAATCTTTCATAAGTAGCAGGTTTTTAGTCCAGTCAATGAATGCTTTAATGACGGTGTAGTAGAGGGAAATGCTATTAAGACTAACTAAATATCTATGCATCGTTTCATCCACGAAGACGCGCCCCACCATTTTTCCGCGAATGTTTGAGTGTTATCGGTACACGGTAAATTATCTTTATCAATATGAGATAGTAAAATGAGAGCAGTTGAGCACACACGCACACTAATGACGCTTGGATTACTCAGATCAAACTTCCCGCACGCCACGCTTCCCTCGACCAAAAATTGTTGGGGCCCGTCTTCGTGGATGAATCGATTTATAATCAAAAATGAATCTATTCAATTGAAAGTCAAGTAGAATCTGTTCTTGATTTTATTTTATTAATAACATCACTAGTGTCCAATGACGTCATGCTCGCTGACATATTTTATGAATGTAAATTTTTGCCTGCGGATATTTTGTGGATAAAATATTTTGAACCATTTCATTGCATTTCATTGATGAATTATAATAACGGAAATTAATTATTTTTTTAACTAATAGAATTATCAGTCAAAAGGCATTATAGAGCATAAAAAATATAGGCAAAAGTCATCACAAATTAAAGAGCTAGTTTGGCTAGAACCCAGAGCCCAGAGCCGTAAAAAATGGAATCAAACATTAAAAAAAATACGTCATTGTTGTTTGGGTTTGAGGTTATGTAGTTTGTTTACCATTATTTCTTGTGAATAGTAATAAATATTTTTTATTATTTGTACTTTCTGTGACTTCGATCTACATCAAAATGCTGGATAAAATATTATACAATACAATTCTCGGCCAAACATTTTCTCCTTGTGGGAAATATTTAGTCGCCGGCAATATCTATGGACAACTGGCAGTTTTTGAGTGAGTTTATTTTAGTCAATTTTAAAGAAAATAAGTGGAAAATAACTACAGAAAGCGAAAAATGTGGTGTGTATTCATATTCTAATGAAAATTTCTTGTTATTTTTTCAGTCTTGATCGAATATTGAATCCTGTAGTCGAATTGCTTACGACGGATTACAATCAGCCCAAACACATACATAGTCTTGATTCAGGCCATCATATATGCAGTTTAGCTACTACAGAAAAGTTTCTGATCGTTGGATCTGTTAATTTCATATATGGATGGGACTGGAAGGGTGTTTTGGGTGCAAAGCTGAGCAAACCATCATGGGTGATCAAAATACCGTCTCAGTCTGCGTTGGAACAGATAGATGTCAATAGCCTCTGGGTGTCTGACGATGAAGGGAAGCTGTATGCAGGTTGTGGCGATAATAAACTGTATGTTTTCAATCTGGAGGATGGACAGCAAACCTCAGTTATGACTGGACACACTGA
Organism: Ostrinia furnacalis; assembly: GCF_004193835.3. Classification (NCBI taxonomy): domain Eukaryota; kingdom Metazoa; phylum Arthropoda; class Insecta; order Lepidoptera; family Crambidae; genus Ostrinia; species Ostrinia furnacalis. Next base: position 29,038 of record NW_021136744.1, on the reverse strand, counting down.
TTACATACACTCAGTTCATGGAAAGTGAGTATTAATACCTAAATCTTTACGTTTTACACCCTATGATCATTGATAATATCTTCAGTACTTATTCCTTTGTTAGGCATTTAGAAAAGAAACCTTTAAAGTAATTGTTATAGTAAATCAAAGTTTTATTTTTAGGAATAACCAGCTAGTCACTGCAGGGGAGGATGGTGATGTCCTCATATGGGATGTAAGAATGGGCAAGTCCCATAACAAGTTGAATCCCCACAGCAACAGTAAAGTCAGCCGTCCAGACATCGGCAAGTGGGTTGGTTCTGCAGCCCTAGGAGATGACTGGATTGTAAGCAATTTGTATTATCCTATTCTATTTCAATGATATAATATTTAGAATGATTTCTTGAACTTATCACACCTATATTTTTTCAAGGTTTGTGGTGGAGGCCCTCGCCTGTCTCTATGGCACCTACGCTCACTAGACGCCGTCACAGTATTCGACCTACCTGACCATGGCATCCATGTGTCCTACTTCCACGATGATTGTATAGTAGCAGGAGGCACAGCCAAGCATTTGTACCAGTTGAACTACTCCGGAGAAATCAAAGTTGAACTACCAGTATCGGCTACTACAGTCTATTCTGCAGTGTTGAGGACGAGCCCCAATAAAGTACTGGCTATCGCAGGCTCAAGCCCCGAAATCGATTTGTGCACAACATTCAACTACAGAGATCAAATATTACATTTTCGGTAAGTTAAAATAGTTGTTTTAGTAAATAAACTTATGTATAAGTTTGTAATAAAAGTCAGTTAAAACAATTATCAGTTTTTATTAACAATTTACACCTCTAATGTAGTCTTTGAAACTTTCTACACACACTACACACCTTGGCCATTAAAAAATAAGACCAAGTTATTTATTGTTAAATAATACTTTCATGGACTTGATTTTATTCATACTGATTGATGACATTCATGAATTATGTATCTTGATTAGTTGCAGTGGCCAAAGTGTGGATTTGAAGCTTTTATACACAATATTATACACACATTCAAATATAACCATGACCAGCAATGGCGGCCGGTATGAAACCCTGTGTGCCATCTTTCTTCCTAACATAGAACCACTCGGCGTCAACGTCCGATTCCACTGCGGTCCCTTGCACTAATATCACCACGTCTCCCTGCTGCACTGACAGAGTTCTGTTCAAGTCACTGCCCCTATAGTCACTGTTAACCACCAACAACGTTTGTCTTTTCACTTTTAGATTTTCTTTTTCGTGGACTCGGTCGATGTTGGAGCAGACGGATTTGGTCTTTAGGTATATGGTGTCAAAGTCCTTTTCAGCGCAGTTGTTGACGCGGCGCCGAGGACGGTAGTGCGACTCGGAGCGGGTGCGCCCGCGCAGTTGCTCCTTTTCTGTGTCCGTGAGGTTCCCGCACGGCCGCGGGTAGATGTCCGTGCTGCTCTCCCAGCAAGGCGTCTTCTTTTGGGGCGATGACCTGAAAAAGACGAATTTTTCGATCAATTTTAACTGTCATTATCTACCGAATTGCTAAAACCAAGTGGCAGTGGGCGGGGCACATAGCTCGTAGAGACGATGGCCGTTGGGGCAGAAAAGTTCTCCTACTAGGTGGACCGACGATCTCGTAAAGGTCGCGGGAAGAGCCTGGATGCGGGCAGCGCAGGACCGTGCATTGTGGAAAACTTTGGAGGAGGCCTTTGTCCAGCAGTGGACGTCCGTCATTTGGCTGAAACGACCGAACGAACGAACGATCTACCGACTAAGGTATATTTTCATAGGGAACCCTGAGGAACCCTATGAAAACAAATTCGCGTAAATTTTACGTTTTACGCCGTAATAGGTACGTCTGTCTATATTTCAATCCATACCAAAATAGTCCAACTACATATATTATTTACCATTTCAAAAGCAAAATGCACTTGCATATTTATCGATCTAAACCAATTTTAAATATTGGTCNTATTGGTTATATCTCTCTGTGTAATACGAATCGAATTGAAACCACTTTACGGAGCGACCTTTAATTATTCCTGAGTATACAATGTAGGCAAGTTTATGTTCATTATAGGTATCGCCGCCCCTTGAGTGTTTGCGTATACTGTCATCTCTCATCCTTAAGAATAGATATGCTTCCTGATTGTTACTGAATTACTAACTTTGTAATTAAACGTACCTGTTAGGCAAAATCCCTAGCGGCAGGCATGCGTTATACATGACGTATCCTTCGTCCCCATGCGGCGTCTGCACATATAGCCACTGCTGGTTCTTGAACACAGCATTGACGACAGTCCCGAGGGGCAAAGTTAACTCCCTTTGGGAGTCCTTTTGCGTCTGGTAAAGAGTTGTAGGGTACGCCACCACCACCGGAATGTTGCCCGGCCGGTCTATCGAGGCCTATAAATGGCAGTTAGGTAATTGATTAATGTATGCACGATACTTGGTAGTAAAGTACTTAATGCACTAAGATAGACTTGGTCAAACGCTTTATAGAAATCGAAACTTAATGACCCTCATAAAAAGTTTTTAATTGTATCGAACGTGAATGAGCTTTATTCGCGGCAAGTTAATTATGGCATGCACACTGTGTGAGTCTCCAGAATAAAAATAGCCAATGTAATCCATGAAGCGATCTAATTTCCATTCAAAACCACAGGTAAAAGAGTAATAAATATTCAAGCTTAATGTTTCAGATTTATGACACGGAGGAACTCAGTTCATAAATTATTTCTCAAATGACACATTACATTTCACACTCAATAAATTATAAATGTTCAAAGGTCGGAAACGAACAACTGCAACGTATATGAACCTATAGTCTCCCATTAAATTTAACATTACGAGTCGAATGGTCCTGCGCAATGGGGATGTTGCCTGGGTCAAAAAGCAAGAGTTTTAATTAGTCCGTCAGTTAACTTATCAAAAAATACTCTACACGTATTTTTCACTTTTTCAAACTAATGAAAATTTAAAGAGATAAAGCGCCCCAAAGTTCATAAGAAGAGGCCCGTGACGTCAACGCTTGCTTAAAAATGCCGCACGTTGTGACGTCGTGCGCAACTTCAACGCACCATAACTATGTAATTATTTGTTAGATTGACAAATAAAATTATATGTGTCCAATATTTTTTGATATTAAACATTACGGACTAAAAAAATTTTTTTAGGCAACTAGCCTATTAACACCGTAACGCTTAACCTCACCAAGATATATTGTTGTTTTAAATAAACTGCATTGATGAATGGACCCGTCCACTTTAAGATTAACGTTAAGCCGCCGACGACACCAAAATAGGCCAAAAGAACATAACAATACGGATTATTATCCCGAAGATAATGCCCGGTAATCGTCCGTTCCGAAGCCCAAAGCGAAACTCTTTATTAAACGTTCCCAAAGATTTCGAAAATGACGAGCAATTTGTGCCTTGTCCAATTTTGCGCCAATTTCGCGGCCTACAATGTTCAATACTCGCTCGGGATACGCACAAAAAACAGATTGTATACCATAATGTCATAATAACATTGCAGAAATGAGTAATGAGCGAGATTTACAAGTGCATTTAAATTCTTTTGTACGGAGAGCCCGTTAATACTCGATATAATGCGCCGAAGGATGATGAATTACTTTTTTCGTAAATTAAAACAGGTTACACAATACATTCTTAATTATTTCTGGCTTTAAGAGTCCGTTCAAATTTCATGGTGCAGCTATTGACCCGTCAATTACTTTAATTTTACATTATTATTTTTAACACTTGCATTAGTGAATGATTTGATTACAAAAACATGCAATTATAAGTCAGAAAGCTCACCTCGCTTAAGAAGCTGTCCAAATCTCTTATATCGTAGCCGAACTTACTGCTCTTCTTCTTCCTTCTATGCCGATGCCGGTGCTTCTTCCTTGTGTACTCCTCGGTAGCCACACTAGTGTCATCAGAAAAAGTGTCCTGACCATTCACAAACTCTTCGCACGCACTCCTAAACTTCAAATTATGATAGTACTCATTGCGTCCCACGACTCTGTCTTTCACATCTCTATACTTGCACTTTCGATAACGTTCGTTTTCATTGAACTTCTGATTATGACGTTGATGCCGATCGACGTTATTGCTGTTTGTTTTTCTCGTCTTGTCTTCATTTTGCAGTTTATCTAGCGGTAATTTCGTGCTCTCCAAGTTTTCCTTGAGCACCCACGTCAGCGATATCTTGGACTTGTGCCGGTGCGCCAGGGGCGTGGAGTGCCACAGCCCCATGTCTTTGATTTCCGCGTACTCGACCTCCGATTCCTGACTTTCATCTGCTCGTGGCGCGATTTTACAGTTCGCCAACAAGTCTAAGACTTCGCACGCTGGCGCACTAACCTGAAACAGGTACACAAATATTTATTCGGCTTTTTGTTTAATTAATCGCGACACAGTTGATGATAATTAATATCAATTAACGACGTACCGGATCGTTAAACTCCCGATGGCGCTCTCCTTGGTCATCACTCTCGCGGTACGGCGGCGGTGACTCCTTAAACGAGATCTCTGCAAACGAAATGCGTCCGATTAATCATAAATTAAATTACAATCGATCGTAACTCCTCGGCGGATGCAATTAATACGGGTGTTATTACCACAGTCAGCTGAGCGGATTATTGGGCATAAATAATAAAGGCGCAGTCAAAACAATGAGAGTGGGCGCGCGAGTGGTGTGTGGAACAATGCAGTCCTGAGGGTACGCGCGCTGCCGTGGACGCGGGTGGCGGGTGCGGCTTCCGAGCCGAGCGGAGTGGTGTCCGCCCACCGTGCGCGGCCTCGCGCCCAGCACTGCCCTCGCTGATACACTATCGCCGAGACCCTCCGCCAAACCCCGCGCATTCTCACGGCTGCGCGGGCGCCGTACGCTACGCGCCCCGGCCGCGGCCACACGATCCGCAGCCTTCGGTCACGAACAGGCTTCATTATGCATTCTCTAATGAATACTACTTGTGTGTTTTTATAAGATACGAGTATTTGTCAATGAACCACTATTACGAGGCTCTAAACTTTCAGCTCATTTATAGAACATAACGTTTATCATTTAATTTACTATTTGTACCCACTTGTATGAATTGAAGCTAGACGTCATCCAGATATTGTATTAAATAACATTTAATAAAGCTGGTCCTAAAATACTTCCTTGTTGGAGCGCTTTTAAAATGTGCTAATAATTTAGGAATAGATACTGTCTTAGTTTCTAAAGCACGTTCGTTAGCTCGTAATAAAGACTAAATAAATTACATAATAATACACTTTGTAGATTTTTGTCGGGCGTTCGCATAACCGAGCCACGATACTGTAAATCTCTTCGTCACGAATCTGTAATTAGCTGCTAAGCGCAAAACAATGCGTTCTAAACGGCGGGCAGACGTTTTAACACTTCTCACGCTTTTAAATTAGTTGTTCGGTGTTTCGACACCTGTGTTTGTTTTTCGTTAGCTTAATAACAAAAGTACATTCTAACGCATTGTGTGATCAGTGAGACAACAACTTTGTTGTTAACTGGACTTTTGTTGACAGCCAGGTTGCCTGCTTTGGAAATTGTTCAGGTAGTACTTAATTATGTTACGGTTAGTTAAAACTTATCATGAACTCTACATTAATCATGATAATCGTTTATTTGGATAGCGGTGTAGGCAATAGCTTACTGTAAATAAATTATATTCGCCAGTATGAACAATGCTTTTCCTTGATTAAATTCTTCTATCCCTGTTTACTCTGCTAGTCTCTCCCATGTACACTCCAAGAACATTTTGACTAACAGATACTTACGTTTTAGTAGTAAACCTCAACAGCATTCAATCTTCCTAGCAATTTACGGCAACATGCAAGGTTTCCTTTCTCTGTGTTTCAATTACGTTACCAGCACTGACGTACGAAATATCTGCGGGTACGCGCTCTTCAACGCGCGTTATAATGACCAGTATGCGCCGCGCCAGTAGATTCTCACTGCGAACTTATTCTCTTTCTTTAGTTATTTACGTAACTGCGTAATTAAGTTGTTTGTTTCAATCGAGGCTTTATTCATAGAATTAATAATATTTGATCTTCTAAGCGCAACTCGAAAAAAGTTTTTGGCTGCTGTTTTTAAGCCGAAATTATTGACAGTTGTTCTGTACCATGGACTTTCCCTATCAGATCAACAACAACAATTTAGAACGACAATAATGACAAAATCATCTCGATTAAGTTAGTCTTGGTCAGTTAATTAGTTCGGCATTGGTAACTGTTCTGAGATTTCAAAGCTGGTCCCATTGAAACCTCAGCTTTTCAATGCACTTTGGTGTTAAATGTGAATTATGTTGGCAATGTATGCTTGCATGTGCTAGACTTGGTGCAGTTGGAGTGCCTCCCTTTTACTTATTATTAGAGTGGAATGTTCCTTTTTTATACATCCAAAAAACCGCGAATTATCAACGCACATAACCTCAAGGGTCCCCCGAACTTTATACGCCGGGTTTATGGGTAACAAATTAGGATTATATGGATCAATAAAATAAAAATCCGGTTTAAAATTTTGTTTGTTCAGATAACTTGTGTCAGCTCGAATTATGTTAATGTATCCCCAATAATTTATTTTATGATGGTGAGAGTAATTCAGCGGATGGTAAAATTGGCAAACACGACGAAAGTTTCGCAGCTCAACAAAAGTAATCATTTACTTTTTATTGACTCAATCTTGCGATTTAAACTTATTCAATATTGATCATCATCCATCCAGTGGGTCTAGACAAAGTGCACAATAAAATCGCAAACCAGTCGAAAAGTGGTCGAAAGTTTTTTTGACGGATTCAAAAAGTGCAACATGTCTAGGGGGGCTGATAGCTTGCCTACTGATTTCAGTTAAATAAGTTAGCACTGTTAGCTGATGCATTCAATTTAATTCGTACACATCTTTTTATAGTTCAGTTGCCTAGTCCCAGACTTAGTAGATAGAGCTTGTAAACCCAGAGACATGGTCTCGGAGTAGCATACGCGTACTAATTAGCTCATCAGCAGCCATCTTTATGTTCCGAAATGGCTGATTAGGTTTAGAAAGTGAACATTTAGAAACACTTGCAAGTGCAACCGCACTGTTGTCTACCAACCAACCCAAATCTAAATGGAAATTAATGATAATTCGATTCCAATTCCCTGATTGTCGCCGACCGAACCACTGCGATGCGATTTGATCATTTGATACAAATAATTTTATATTGTGTCCATGCGCATATGGTCTGTTCACTGGTGCATACCTATTTCAGAAATGTATTGTTAAGTTTTCCAATCTCTAGGCCCGTAAAGATACAAATTATAGCTTCGAAAGTATTAGTTTGTTTATCTAGATTCTCGTAACATGTGTAGCGTCAGTTTTATTCTTTATTTATGAACCCAGACAACATTTAGTATTTTGTACATTCCTCAAAATTGGAAAGTGCGACGGTTGCGGCTCGTGTCGCGATCACAGTTTGTCTGCGCCTGCGTCTTATTTTACGTCGTTATTGCTCTTTTAATTAAGTTTATTGCTATGCATTGGTTGTGTCGTTATTGTTACAGTTACTTCGGTTGCAGACAGTTTCTTATGAACCTGTAGCCTTAAGCAATTGACGGCTCTATATCCCGATGACGATTGCTCTCCCAATCAGGATTATAAATTCTATTACACTACCGAACGCAAATTTATTAGTTATTGCATATTGAATTATTGACTTATCTATGTAAACAGTTATTCATCAGTAAAGATATCTGACAATGACTATCCGGGGCCGATTCTCACGCTATAGCTGTTGTTCTTGTAGCGTGTGCCGCCTACGCGCGAATTAGGTGCATTTCTATGTCTTTCTGCATTTATACACAATAGTTAATCAATACGAATTTAGTTTGAGACGAAGTCTCATAAAAACGAAGAACAATAAATTTTTCGCAAACTCGCCTTTTTTGGTTTTGATATATGCACACTTGGTATAAAGAACGCATCCCAAAAGCTCGGGTTGTGTTACATTCCATTTCACATATCTATCATCCATAAATTAGCCATGAAAATGGAAGACAACGGATAACCGAACTCACGAGCATATCGCTATGGTGGGAATGTATCGCGAGTAGGGTGACCAGGCGGTAGGGCATTCCCTTCTTATCAGAACAACCGTCAAAATATCGGATAAGCGACTAAAATTAGTTTACATGATACAGATTACTGATATTCTTTAGCTAGAAAACCGGTACTTTGACCGTAGAGAAAATTGGGGTAAAAGATTTTGAAAAATGTGGTCTGGCTTTTTTATTGTCACCAGCCTACCCTACAGGCGGAATGCGCCCCGCGACACGATCCGCCCAAAACGTGCGTACGCGCGTCGCACCGTGACAGGGAAGCTATGCGCACGCATACCCATTGTTGGCCCACGAAATGCGTGATTTTTCAAATTCCTCAAAGATTTCTGATTTGGATGATGAAGAGCACAGGTGTTACTCCACGAATTCCTTAACCCTTTATGTTGGGGTTTGATTTTTCAACCATAAGACAAGCTCGCAAGGTTCACTGTACAGTGGCCATAGACCCTCAGATTGCTGAAAATGGTTTAAATCTGCCATGGAATTTTTGAAGGTCTTCTGACGAAAATATAATTTACACTCATAAACAGAATGCATATTAAAATTTTGCACTTTTGATTCTATAACACTTTGTTATTGACCCGTTTAGGGTTTCTACTATAATAGACAGGGATTCCCAAACTGCACGACTTTTTTTTACCAAAATAAGCTACATGTTTATGACTGATAGAGTTTCATATCTACATACATTTCAAGATGTGCGATCTTTCTTTTGATACGAAATCCACGTGTGGGGAGCCGCGGGCAAATACTAAGTCCTCTATAAAATGTTTCATAATAAATAGACATAAATTATTTGTTCCTTTTTTATTTAATACTTAAACTTTGAACTAGTGATCAGTTTAAGCGTGTTATTACGAAGATCACTATCGATAACTCATTATGTTGGAATATTTTTAGAAACGCCCCCCACGCAGCTTAGGATATAGGTGGTACCTAATAATTATCGACTTATTGTGATACAGCCTCACTCCTACGAAATTACAATCTCTTGAGAATTTTCGCTCCCGTTTTTTACCAACTTACTGATCATAACAGATTTTAATTGATGCAAATTGTAAATAATACGAAACGATGAGAAAATCCAATGCACGCTGTAGCTTTTTTGCATTACACCGTTTATTTAACACAAACAAATGAACTGAAATTAGCAACCACCAGACTCACAGATGCGGGCAGGAATCAGTTTGGTAGAGCGGGAACAAAATTAAGGTAAGTGGCAAGTGCAGGCTCCGTAGGCAACCGATAATTGCACCGTGAGAACACTGCGCGCGCGCGTAACACACAACACAAACTCCCGCGATTTTGGTTCGGCTTTGGCCATAGTGAAAGTTATTTTGGGCGTAGTAGCCGTAATATACTGCCAATATGATTATGGTAATCCAGCTCGACGTAACAATATGCCAATCAATGACTCTTGCTTTTCAGATAATCATAGCTCACGTCTATAATTTAATGGAGAATAATGTGCGCCACGTTCAGAATCGCGGGTTGTTTAGAATCGTGAGTATTAAAATGAATTATAAATGCAATTTAATTCCAGAAAGCCATTCAAGAAAGGTCGGCATTTAAGTCTAGATTAACCTACAGTATATTTGCCCTGACAAGTAATGCATCTTTAATGCAACTAGTCATTAGGCATTGGTCTGCCGACCATACTTCCCCTATGCGGCGGGCGGGCCGCGGTCTCGCACCCGACTCGCACGCAGCAATCGGCGAAAAGGCGAAATTGCGCGGGCGCATTACGTCGAGTGTCGGCGTCGGGTCCCGACTCGCGCACTCACGAGCACATTTTTGAATAATAAACGAAAATTCACAATGATTCTCGCATACTTTACCGAGAAAATGTAGAGATTATATTTTTGCCTTCACTTCCTCAATCATAGGATCGCGATCGCTATGATGTTGATGGCAGTGTTTGCATCCAACGATACCATTCAACAATGTTTTATCTCAGTGGTAGACAATACGTATTCTTCCTGGTAGAGTCTTTTAGATTGTTTGCAGAGTCAGTCGTTTCATGATCACTTCAATAACGTATCCATTCCATACATTTCAATTCCTTTTATTATTACTCGTTCGTGTCTCCTTCTTTCCATTTCATCTCAGGTCGTAGGTTTCCTTTGAACTCTTGGGTCTTGCATTTGATACATAACCAACAGGTTTCTAATCAGTCTGGGCGCGCATGGCGAATGATTTGCATTCGATAATGAGTCTGCATTATCAACAATAAAAAGCGAATTTAGTCTCAGGTCAGTGGAGCGCTTTCCTAACGCGACAAAACACACTGTGACCAATCAATAATCGCAAACGTCTCGCGATTCGTCGCGGCCACCCGAGCGTCATGGTGACATCTCTAGAAAATGGGTGAGAGACGTGCGGAATCCGCGCCTCGATTATGGAAGCTGGAAATAGCATGTACCACAAAGAAATTTGAAATTGCTTTGGGTAATAAATCGTTAAAATGCCTTCGACATCGTCGCGTGTATGCTTTTGGCTGCGTTTAAGCGGATATTACCTAGAACTTCATGAAAGAAAATTTCTTCAACATGCTCCAAATATTGAAATTCCACCAATCACAAGCTTGTGGTTTCATAGAACACGGGACTGAAATGTCATTTTCAGAAACTTAATTTATTAGCTTTTTCCCTTCCTTATAGTATCGCTCTTGTTTCTACAAGGGTGAATCTCAAGACCCTGAAATGTGTAATTATTCTCAAATAACACCATACCCATGTTTTACTTGCCTACCTTCAATTTGCGATGCTCATCGATGGGACATGCTCGGGGAGATGTCGCTTCCACTTTGCGCTATTTCACTGACCGCCTCAATCGCGTAGGATTACAAAATCTGCAACTTGCAAAGTTTATCTTAGAGCGAATGCAATTTGAGAAGAATGTTAACTTGGACGGGCATCATTACAATCAAATGCTCTGTCATTCCTTTGTGCACGTCGCTTGCAAATGAAAGCAACTTTGTAGTAAATGTAGAGTTTTGATGAGATGTCATCAAAGAAAGGCGAATTTTTAACCTTTTCTATCAGTTGAATAAATTCTTCAGTATTTAAATTCTTTTGTTAATCGTTGCTATTAAGTTGCGAATATTTTTTTTAATTTACTCGTATTTCATTTTAAAACTTTTTATCTACATCACACCAAGTCATGTAACTAGGCACATGTTTTAGCTCTTGATTTGATCTTGCCGAAAGGAAATGCAATCCAATAAAATCGTATGGTATGCAGTCAAGTACAGCTACCTACCCACTCGAGAACAGCAACATATGCCAAAGAAAGAATTTATTAAGAACTAGCTGTCCCGGCGAACTTCGTACCGCCTTAGCGTAGAGATTTTCTTAATATTTTTTTCCGTAAGAACCATCCTTGGACTTCCACAAACATTTAAAAAAAAGAATTATCGAAATCGGTTCAGCCGTTCACACGTGATGCCGTGACAACGCGAAACGGGTTTCATTTTTATATATATAGATTCAAAAACCATAAAGATAATTTATTTTATGATAGTGCATGAAAAGCCATAAGAAATTCCATGTATTTTCACGGATAAGGATATAAATGTATGCAGCGAAAGTTTTGTGGAGACAAGTAACAAGGAAACACAATAAAGACAAAAATGCTTGCATATCTGCATATATTGGCGGTGCTGACCCAGCGGGGCCAACGGAATCGGTAGAGTACCGAAATTGTTTTATTCTCACATACCCGCGTAATGTATGTATGTGCTTTATCTCAAAAAGTTTAATTATTACATCTGTGCGAGGCCGAGAACGTATCATTAACAATTCGACGCAGGCGATGGTATCACAAAAGCGCGATCATCGCTCGCTGGCTGCTTTTCGGTGCCCACGAAGGTATTCCATTGGCATTCGGGAAACCGATTAAAATTTAACAAAAAAGAGCTTTACGTACAGTAATTTAAGGTCAAGAGGGAGCGTGATCTCGCCGGTGAATAAAAATTATTTATTTGCGTGGGGCGCGGCAATTAGGGGGGCGGGCCTCGTCTGCGCGCCGACCTCTAACCTGCGCCCGCGCCGCCCGTGGACACTCGCCCTGTCATGGTGACGGCCCAACTGAACAATTTCGAAATTGCAACGCCTCAGCTCTCGGGCACGACCTCACCTACTTTTGTGTAATCTGTAAATTTTTAAATGGTTTCTGAGAACAACCTTTCAGATGGTATGTAATCTTGTTCTGAAGAAATGTAGAGAGGCGGTGAAACCTTTGCGCTACATTGTAACGTCTGATTAATCCCAGTATCGAGGTATTTTCGTGAAAAAACATTAACTACAAGACGTATAAGTAGGCATAAATGCCCGACTTTAATTTGAAACATAACAAAAACAAAGAAAAACTAGCGACTTTACAAGCATTTTATCATACGCTCAGCGAAACTAATGAAGGTTTAAGAAGCATGACGTGTAACCCTTAAGTTTTTTCACGGGAATCAGTCATACCTGGCTGATAAAGCTGCGTAGTAAACATTATCAAAATACTTGTCTGTCACGTAACATTTTTGAATTCTCTAACACTGCGATCAGCACATATACCACCATTACACCGACGCAGCTGTCCAGAATCCAGACTCCAAAGGCTGGATTCTAAGACAGGTACGTATATCACCGGCGACTATGGCTCATTTTATTATTACTGACCATAGAGATGCAATTACGATACACGGCATCGATCGGCGCGTACACACGCACGCACCGACGAAAACTGGGCGGGCCGAGTAGGAATTAGCCGACTCTAGCTGTATCCGATGCTTCATTCCAGGGTTTCTCAAAGTAGTAAACGCAGCACCACTCAGTAAGGATAACACACAATGTTTTATACAGTCGATAAAGTAGGGTAGTTTTCTACTTCCGAGCTGAAAACCAGTGGAACTTTTAACTGGAAAAATCTCGTGACTTTCCTACATTTCCATTTTTGTTAAATCGTGACTATGATAGAAAACAACACCTATTTTATCAGCTTTTTCGGAAGGACAGCTAATATCTAGCTTGAAGCCGCCTACTTTAGCAGCATCAATAAAAGCACGTAAGCGAAAAGGACTCTCAACCTCTATATTTTTACAATAAAAAAGTTTTCCTATAGTTTTGTATTCTATAATTTGACTATCAAAATCAATACTAATTTAAATGTTACATTAATTAATTCATTACATACGTGGGGTCACGACTACCTGATTGCTTTTATTACGGTGTGTTCGTGCAGCTACCGGAGCAGCTGCAGGCAAATTTTATTTTATTGTTACCGCTTGCCATGCATGCAAGTCATGTGAACGGATTAACCTTTATTATTCTACAGATTTTTGTTGAGTTTGTATTGGAAGAACGCGGACAATATATTTATCTGGATGAAATAAATAAGCTCAAAGCTCTGACTGAACCTCGGTTGTTTGTTGTGTATGAGGTTGTGTATAACCAGTATTTTGTATGGAATTTGACCGACTTTTGACGTTTGATAAAGAAAAAGTAAGATGGTGCACCCCAGGGTAGTATTGTTGTTGCAGTCTCCAAAATTCTTATTATTTGGGGGTACGCGTTGAAGTTTGAGAATCCCTGCTTCACTCCTTTTGCTCTCAAACTAGCCATGACCATGAAGACGATTAATTTACGCGATACTACGCCGATTTAATAAACAAGTAAGAATTATGCAAGCGCGGGCGCAAGTCGTCGAACTGAGTAATTGATTGCAGGGTTCATAAAAAGTAATGCGCTCGTCATGAGCAAGCCATTTTGTTTTTTTAAGAATAGGGTATGAGCGAAACGTGTAAGTACGCTATCTTGCTCTGCTTATCTTAATCTTGACGCGGAACTAACAAAGGTTCTACTTCAGCAACTGGGTAACTGTTATTCGTAACAACACAATAGATATATCACGAATTCATGATCATGAAACATTTTGTCTTCAGCGAAATTCCAAATTCTACGGACCACTGCATGAGTTTAGGAAATCTGGCTTAATCTCTCGACCAGGAAGGCTGTTGAATGCATTTTATATCTCTATCTGCATAGTGATAAGAACAATGAAATAGCCAAATGGGAAGTTTTCGAACTCACAAACTGGACATGATTCTGAAGATCAATATTGCGCTCTTGTCGGAAATTGAACTCGGGCCTTTTCGGTGCAGAACACCAGAACAATTCCATATTAACAAGATTTCAGTAATTATGAGCGTATCTAGCTAGACTAGACTATTTACTGAAACATTCCATCCATCTCTGACCTTTTAAAGCTTTAAAAACATTGGCGCATCTTTATTGTTTTTGCCAAGTTAATGTGAAACAAATACTATAATTACATGACTAACAAAGAATTGTGGTAATCGTCCCACAGCCATCCAAATCCAAAGTCACCGCTACACGATCTTATATGGGCGGGTGACCAGCGTGAGTCAGAGGTCCTACCACACCAAACGAGGTCGATATAATCTTTGCTCGTCTCTCTTACTCATTACGAGACGATGTTGCCAATGAAAGAGATGGAGCCTTAGGCCCTCAGCCCAACGCTGAAATCGTTTTGCGGATTACGCCCACGGATCACACGCATGCCAAATAAGACGCTTAGACCTAATTGGCCAAACAATTACCAAATTAGATAACTTCCATGAATTTGTTGAATTGTAAGTTACTTAAATAATATTGCTTGCAGTAAGTAGCTTAGATACCAATGGATCCTTGTTCTCCCTCTTCTTCATTCGAAGTAGTGGCAGATAGATGAGCACAATTTTAAGACGAGGTCTTTAATTAGGTAGTACCTAAGTATTAGTTATGTTTTATGTGGAATCTCAGAGTTCTTTTAAGAAAGTTAAAACCGTAATAATTATTGCCATAAATTATGCAGCGGCAATGTGCGGCGAATACAAAAGGATTTTAATATTTCAGGAAGTTCACGTCAATTTATGCCCAAGAATCTCAGTTGAAAACGCACGCTAATTTCCATGTGCCTCTTCCTAATCTGCTCGCGTGCCAAAATATTGCATTTGTCGAGACAATCACCCTTATCGAATCAATCAGCAAAAGCACCAGTCGAATTTGGACCTTAAACAATAAAAATAAGGATTCCACTTACTCTCTTTGAATCTCCTGAAGATCCTCTTCATCCCGCCAATCCAAATAGACAGGTATTCCGTGGCACGCGCCCGCGCAGCTAATGCACCGCCCGCGATAACACAGGCCGGCGCCGTCACGGCTGGCTGCGCCGGACGGTAGCGTCCCGGGGTGGATAAACTCCGTTTGACAATATGTGTCCCGGTAGGGTTACCACGCTTGAGAGAAATTAAAATACTCGGGGTCCGTGCCGATTTTGATGCACAAAAAAATTTTGCTGCGAATGTGAAAATCAATGAGGCTGATTTTGCAGTAGATACTTTTCGAATTTTCTTGTCTGCATCAAAAGAACCTAAAGAATGAGCATCAAGAAACATCATATGGCACAAAACAAACAGTAAGACACCAGTTCCGACTTAGCTGGGCACATGGAAGCCAATTATGTGCAGAAAAGCTCTGTTATCCATCCTTATGGTTCCGTAACTAATTTGCTCAATAAACCTATCGCTCAGCAATTCTAGACAAAAGAAATTGTTAAGACACTAATTGGAACTAATGAGTACTGAAACGTTAACTAGCTTGTTATAAAGAACTACATATGTTCAATTTATTAAATTACAGTCGCATGATGCCATAACAGACGTGTTAATAAAAAGCAATATCTGCTATAATAGTAGGTAAGTACCTACGATCTTGTTATTTTTAACATCTAATAGGCATGACATTGCATAAATTGCATTGTATTTTTGCATTAAAATCCGGCTGTCCATTTTATTGGAGCTATGAGAACTTCCATAAAAAAACCAAGAATCGCAAGTCGTGAGCATTTCTTTGCTGGATGCAAATTACTACGAGAAGCCGTACTCTCGGCCCCAGCGGATGTGCGCTTGGCTAGGCAAGGGAAGCCGCGAGGCGCGACGAGTGTGCGATATGCACTGAACTTCGGAACCGGTAATCATTGCATGGTACTCGACCACCATAATCGCAGAAAATTATATTTGCAACCTCTTTGTGGCAATTTGTCTTCATACACGGGAAAATGACACTGAACAGGCGCGATTTTGTCAAATGTCACAAACTTCAATGTCAGTAAAAACGTAAACTGTGTGTTTTTATGCAAAATATTTATTTTCTATTTATTCGCTAATAGGATATGCCCAGGTAATTAATTTGCTTATTTGCATTAACTTTAGCAGTAATCATGGCTGTTCAAGCGTCCGCTACAGACGCGGTGCATGCAGGTGGAGATGCCACCACTTCAGTGTTCGAGGTGTCTCGAATTAGTTTCGTGGAAGACTCATCCTCGAAAAGCAAATGCACATTTAGTTTTATGGAAAAGCGGCAAATTTACCGCGTAATCGTGGACGGCGTTGACGCCACGCCTGACAACATCGTCGATATCGACTTCGTGACCATGGAAGACACTTTCTCACACGCAGCTTTCGAAAGCAAGCCGCGGAGAAAAAGCGATCTAGCGCTCAAGGAGTCCAAGTCCAAGTCAAAGTCTTCCGCCGACATGGGAATGAAAGTTTACGCGACCACCATCTCCCTTGACGACATCTACATCGATCACACATACAACACTGAGGAAGGGTTCATACCCGATGACATCGACTTAGAAATTGCACCTTCAGCATTCTATTTGCCTAAAGAAAAACCAATCATGTCTTATCCACCGGAGGTATTGATTGTGCTAAGAGAAACAGAAACAATTCTATTATTTGAACTGCCAACTTCTTCATACGAAAAAGGGACTACTGAGGCGAACATCGTCGAAGAGGAAAATGAATATTACCAATATATTACTGTGGGAAAGGGCAGAAATAGGAAAATGGTCATTGAAGAAACTCAGACCAAAGAATGTGTCACACAGACCCGTCACACCCTAGCTACGAGACCTCAGAAGAAAAATGCAATATCTTTCGCTTCTATGTGGGACATGCATGACACTTACGCTAAGCTAGCCAAAATAAAGCCTAAAGAGGAACCTGATGAAATGGTTTTATATCAATCTGCTGAGCCAACCCTTTTGCGTAAAAAGAAACAGAAAGTTTCCGAAGACACAGACGAGAGAAAAGGAAAAACATTTGAAGAAATAGCACCAACTTCTGAATTTTTAGACGCGGTCCTCTTGACTGAACGGGTCCTTGCCACATTGGAGTATTCTGGTGAACAAAAGAAGTTCCGAGGGCTCATACAGATAGATCCCCTCTCCTTAGACTTGGTGTATATTTACACAATGAAACCGTTATGGACGCTCGAGTGTGAAGATACTGCAGGTCGTCCAATTACAAGCATATCATTTAATCCCAGAAATGAAAACATATTAGCAGTGGGACATGGAAAATTTGCTCACGCTGAATGTTTCAACGGCATCGTTGCAGTTTGGTGCACAAAAAACCCTTGCAAACCTGAAAGGGTCTACACTTTCGATGATCCTCTTACTTCTGTTGCTTTTTCAGAAAGAAATCCAAATTGGTTGGCGTGTGGGTTCGCGAATGGGGACGTGCTGATTTTAGACATAACTTCATATCCGGTTAAGAAAATTGCTCAGAGTAAGAGAGACACAAATCCTTGCTTTGAACCGATTTGGGTGACAGACTGGCGCGCAGCAGAGAACAACACCGAATTCGTGATGACCGCTTGCCAGGACGGGAGGTTGAACAAGTTCACGAGCACTAAGACTCACGACTTCATTTGCACTCCTATGATGCGGATATCTACAGTGGAAGGCAAAATGAAAGGCTTGGAAACGGCTAAAACTTGCTTGAAGGTCGATGTTCCTATCACGAGGTACCCTGCAGCTCTGTGTATGAAATGGCATCCATCAATCGATCACGTTTACTATGTGGGGACGGACGAAGGGTGCATTCACAAATGCTCAACGCATTATTTGAACCAGCACATGGAAGTTTTTAGAGCGCACGCTGGCCCAGTATACAGCATGGAATTTTCGCCTTTTATGAGAACGTTGCTGGTGTCCTGCGGGGCTGATAATGCCGTGAGGCTTTGGCTCGAAGGCATGGATGACGTCATAATGACGTTGAACTGCCCGGCTGCAGTTTATGGGGTGGCTTTTTGTCCAATAAACTCCACGGTTCTCATTTCGATAAGCGGGAATGTCTTGTCCATTTGGGATCTGCGTCGTAAGACTCATATGCCGTGCGCCGAGTACTCATTCCCAAATAATGTGGTGCTGACGTACATAAAGTTTTCCGCGTCGGGTGACAATGTGTTTGTGGGAGACACGACAGGGCGAATACATACGTTCCATCTCGAGGATACTCCTATACCGCCATTTTATCAAAGAAAACTACTCGATGAGGCTATCAAGAAAGCTCTCTGTACCAGACCACAGATGCTGAAGCAACTAGACAAGCTGGAGAAGTTTAGAGAAAAGTATGCCAAATAATGAATTTAAAAATCTAGTCATTGAGAACTTTAAATCCAATGTAAATATTTCCTAGTTATTGTATTTTTTATGCTGTATCGTTGGGCGTATTGATGGAGATCAAAATGATGAATATAGTATTATTTATAAACTTGTTTATTACTTAAACTATGGAGGTAAAAATTCAATTAACAGGTATGTAAAGCTATACTTATGTAAATAAAAACAAATGCCATAAGTAAATATTTAAAAAATATTTGCTAAAGCTTACATTATAATCTTGAAATGACTAGGATTTGCTTGAGAGTTTCTGGAATTGATATTCTTTTTTCAGTTCTTTCAAATTCGCTTCTAATATCGCCACCTAGAAAAAAAGGAAAGTTTTAATGAATTGTACTAATAATGATGTAAATTCTATCAACTACTACAATAATTAGGTTTATACAATCAAGGCTTTCCATAAGAATATACATTCGTCGATAAACACAAACTTCTGATATCATAAAATGATTTAACCCTAAAGCAATGAGAACATAGCTACTGCTGAACATAGGCCTCCCCCAATGCTTTCCATGCTGCTATGATGTCGTTGGTCCACCTTGTGGGTGGAAGTCCTACGCTGCGTTTTCCGGTACGCGGCCTCCACTCCAGAACCTTGCTCCAGAACATTAACTTGCTATGCCAGTTACAGTTAAGATGTTTTCCAGTGTGTATACCAACCAGCAAGGGGTCGTCATCGTCCGAGCTGGGCCCTGCCTCCAGGACTGGCTCACATTATGCGTTCTCACTCCATCTGCATTACCTGCTTTACTTGGGCCTCAAAGGACACTAATTGAAGGATGAATACCAACCTCTTCAAACCTAAGCTCCTTCCTGGCTTCCTTGATGTATCCCCTTATAATATTCATCTGCTCCAACAAGGGATCATCGTCGTCGTGTTGGTTGTTGTCAGCGCCTGAGCTAGGCCCCGCCTCCAAAACTGGTTCACGCGCCATGCGCTCGCGCTCCATTTGTATCATCACTAATTTAATACCAACCTCTTCAAACCTAAGCTCCTTCCTGGCTTCCTTGATGTATCCTCTGATAATATTCATCTGCTCCAACAAGGGATCATCGTCGTCATGTTGGTTGTTATCCGCCCCCGAGCTAGGTCCCGCCTCCAAAACTGGTTCACGCGCCATTCCTTCGCGCTCCATTTGTATCTATCACTAATTTAATACTCTAATAATAGTATGAATACCAACCTCTTCAAACCTAAGCTCCTTCCTGGCTTCTTTAATGTACCCTCTGATAATATTCATCTGCTCCAACAAGGGGTCGTCATCATCGTGTTGGTTGTTATCCGCCCCCGAGCTAGGTCCCGCCTCCAAAACTGGTTCACGCGCCATTCGCTCGCGCTCCATTTGTATCTATCACTAATTGAATACCAACCTCTTCAAACCTAAGCTCCTTCCTGGCTTCCTTGATGTATCCTCTGATAATATTCATCTGCTCCAACAAGGGATCATCGTCGTCATGTTGGTTGTTATCCGCCCCCGAGCTAGGCCCCGCCTCCAAAACTGGTTCACGCGCCATTCGCTCACGCTCCACCTGTATCTGGTACCAACTTACTCAAGAGTGAATACCAACCTCTTCAAACCTAAGCTCCCTCCTGGCTTCTTTAATGTACCCTCTGATAATATTCATCTGCTCCAACAAGGGATCATCGTCGTCGTGTTGGTTGTTATCCGCCCCCGAGCTAGGTCCCGCTTCCAAAACTGGTTCACGCGCCATTCGTTCGCGCTCCATTTGTATCTGCCGCTCGGCTCTCTCGTAGCGCTGACGGCGGACTTGCTCCACTTGGGCTTCGGTTGGAAGCTTGCGGAGGGAGAGGAGCTCCTCCTGTTGAGAGAGGATATATTTGGTTAGATTAAAAGTTATATTGATGAATTTCAAAAATTTCGTGATGTCGAGGTATAAAGTTATTAAGAAAAAAAAATCTGATACTACGATGACCTACGGGACGAAAAGTAACCTTTTACACGTTACTTGGCAAGGCAAGGTATATTATAGGAAGCGTGATGTAGGTAGAGAAAACGGGCTTCAAATGGAGACCTTGGCAAATCTAGTAAAGGAAAAATCTATGGATCGACGATATCAAAAAGCTAGCAGTGGCTAGATATAAAAAACAGGAGACTTGCCCATTTTCACCATCAATCCCTAATTTTTAAGTGACCCCTATGTAAACAAAATTCCTGTTAATTATTACCATAGGGGTCATTATTAATTAGGGATTGATGGTGAAAACGGGCATATGCTTTGTTGTGACGTGCCTTAGGGGAGCCATATCCAGTACAGTATGGATGATTATGAAATGAAAAAAAAATATTGTCAGACTGGGGTTCATAATCGTGTTAGTAACAATTTTCACTTAGCCTATATTAGTAAGATACAAAGGAGACGTGCAAGCTGAGCCAGCGCCCCAGCAGCGGCGAGTCCCACTGGTAAGCCAATGCCCTCAGGATGCCATTTGTACTGCCGCACAGTGTTTTAAAATCACTTGGAAGCGGACATTTTTTGGTGAATAGATGACATGATTTAACAAGTAAATCTAAGTAAATTCCTAAAAGAAACCCGGGGTCTATCTTCAACAGCTTTCGAGAAAAAAATTTTTTAATTCGGCTTATTTTGTGTGTTTTAAAATACGTTTTTTTGTTTATCTGTTCTTTATTTGAAGTTGTAACACAATTGACTTAAGTGAGTGATAAAGCACACAATTTCCCTTTTTTTGAGCTATACATCACATTCTAAAGCTTTGTAGATCCGGAGAAATTATAAAAAAACTGATTTTTGGTTTTTAATTTTTTAAATTTAAGTTGTACATTTTGAGCAATAACGAATTATTGCATGTTATAAAAGACCTTTTATTTTACTCACGAAAAAAAAATCACCGAATTTTGAGAACATACTTTTGAGAAATTTGCATTTGAAATTTCGTGTTAAGCAACGCCTTCCGAAAAACTCTTGGCAAAAACAAACTTTTGTCATTGCTAATACGCAATCTCATTTGTAGTGGAGAATCACAACTTTGATCTCCATTTGTCCATCCAGTGCGGACTGAAGTACGTAATAGAACAAATTAGTAACCCTAAACACTGCCTGCCTTGCACTAAATTGACCAGTACAATATCGTCAGACAATATTTTAATAGCAATGACGAAAGTTTGTGTTTGCCAAGAGCTTTTCAGAAGGCGTTGCATAACACGAAATTTCAAATGCAAATTTCTCAAAAGTATGTTCTCAAAATTCGGTGATTTTTTTTTCGTGAGTAAAATAAAAGGTCTTTTATAACATGCAATAATTCGTTATTGCTCAAAATGTACAACTTAGATTTAAAAAATTAAAAACCAAAAATCAGTTTTTTTATAATTTCTCCGGATCTACAAAGCTTTAGAATGTGATATATAGCTCAAAAAAAGGGAAATTGTGTGCTTTATTACTCACATAAGTCAATTGTGTTACAACTTCAACAAAAGAACAGATAAACCAAAAAACGTATTTTAACACACACAAAATAAGCCAAATTAAATTTTTTTTTTCTCGAAAGCTGTTGAAGATAGACCCCGGGTTTCTTTTAAGAATTTACTTAGATTTACTTGTTAAATCATGTCATCTATTCACCAAAAAATGTCCGCTTTCAAGTGATTTTAAAAGACTGTGTGCCGCGGAGACGCTCTAGGAGCGATGCGCTCCGCTTCCGGATTATCGCGATTATGATTATGAGCTTCAAGGATTACTTACACATCAATTAGCAAGCAGTGTCTTCGAAATGAGAGCATTCTTTACTAAAATGGCGGGTCAAAAGCTCCATTAAAACATACCTTAATATAATGAGCTGCCGCCTGCCTAATAGAGTTTTGCAACCGCGCCTGGCGGGTGGCGGGGGCGGCGGGGTGGGCGGCGATCTGCTTGCTCAGCAGGTCAATGCCCTCGGCCAGCTTGCCGATGCGCCCGCGCATCGCGTTGACGTCCGTCAGGTTGTACGTCGTCTCGCCGTCGAAGAGGCTTTGACACATCTGGAAGAATGGACTGGTTTGTAAATGACCATTCAGACTGGTTGAAAGATATATTAAAAATTATAGTAGTACCAACTTTTACAATCATATACCATTACTAAAGCCTGGTCCGTGAGTACGTAGAATCCCGTCCAATGACCCCAAGCTGCCCATCCTTGTCGCTCGCACGTAATTATGTTGCTGTCGCGCTCGCACACTCACTGCGGTCGCGCGTCGCACAGTCGCGACAGCAATATAATTACGCGCGAGCGATAAGGATGGGTAGCTTGGGGTCATTGGACGGGATTCTACGTGCTCACGGACCAGGCTTTAGCAACGCACACTGATCAGACTTTTGTCTTGAGACACTGTGGTATTTTGAACGTGAGTATATGCAGGACCGGTCGTTATGAAATCCTTGGCGTCTAAGCATTTCTCCAGTAGTGGACGTTATTTGGCTGAAATGATTATGTCAACCAACTCTTGCTAGATGCAGAATTGGTGAAAGATGATGTGATTAGCCCACCATGCATTAATTTCTTGGTCTCAGTTATGTCAGATACTACAAAATATTATAACACTGTAGACAGTAGATAGGAAACTGACTTAGTAAGATAGCATACTTTTCAAATCCAATATTTGCGTTTAAAATAATAGACACCTAAATCACAATTTTTCAACTAAAGGTGGTATGATATGGCAATGAAAATAATTTATTGTTCCTTGTATAATTTCTATTATTTTTCTTGGAGTAAAGAACAAGTAAAGTTATTATTCAGCAAAACATGTTAGTAAGTATACCTTTTCATACATAGCCACAGCTGGTCTAGCCTGTTCCATGAGACTCCTCATCTGCTCATACGCAGTAACTAGAATGGTCTTGGCATTCCGGCTGTCTTGCACTTGTTTGCGGAGCTCTACGAGGTTGTAGCAGTGCTCACAGAGGCGTAAACCTGTCTTCTCTAGCGTTTCTTGGTCTGTTACTTCAGTGTTTTTTGGTGCTGATGGGTCTACTATTGCCTCTGTAAAGTAATACATAAAATCATTAGAACATTTTAAACTATGTTACTTCACTTTTAGTTTGATAAATAAAAAGAAATATGAGATCAAAAACATTTTGCATGGAATAGCAGCATCAACCATAAATGAAATCAAAACTAAATGGCAAAAAATATTGCAGAATTTGTTGTTAAAAGACTATGACTTACTTGCAATACTTAAATCTAAGAATATCGAACAATCATGGCATAATATTGAGCCACAAAGTCTGCAGTGATGTTTTCGTCTTGTAATGTTAAATGCTTTTGCACAATTTGGGCACAGTTTCACAGAGCTGCCGTCTAGCCATGGAACAACCTGAAATAATATAATTTTAAGATTGCATCATCATTATTCATTATAGAACCAGATTAAAGGATAAACATCGCAACAGTGATGAACTTACGTCTTGTTCATGGTGTCTCCTCAAGTTTTGATCAGTGGGCATGTTACACACCAGCTTATCCAGTCTTATTAGTAGTTTATTAGTCTCAGTAGCATATCTCTCCAGCCTCGCCGAGCGGACTGCCTTGAAATAATCCGTGGAACTGCGTGATACACCTACCACTTGCTCTTCAGAATGGTAGTATGCCTGCTCCTGGTAATTCAACTTCAGGGCCCTATCAAAGGTCTCCTTCAAGTCACTCTCGTCATTATTCAATATTATCTTCTTCGCCTTCCCAAATATATCCTTCAGAGACTTCAGAACATCCTGCTCCTCCGAATGAAGGCTCTCAAAGTGGCTCGTGAGTTGCGAAGCAGATTTCAAGTCAGCCTTGCAAATTGGACACAGGAAACCCTCCAGAATCTCATCGTCGTTCGCAGTTGCCATTATGGTGGAGTAGTTTTCTAACTGTACATAGTAATTAAGGCGTAATTTGTATTAATTAAAAGAGAAAATCACGACGATAACAACACCTCCCTTTCCCAGTGATTAATGAATGCGTTTAGTTTTGACAAACGTAGTGTTAGCTGTTTTCACATCGTTGAAGTTTCATTTCAGGTAATAATAATAATTTACAATTTTATTTCTAGTTAATTAGCACGTTCATTTTAAATCTTGATTTCGTTATTATGAATATTGAGAAAATTCATCAAAATAATTAATGTTTTTCTAGGCTTGTGAATGAAAGCCAAGCTGTTACGAAACGCAAACTGTCAAAACTTTTTGACTTTTACTGTCACTTTGACATTAATATTTTTCTAAATAAAGGCAAAGGACTGTTAGCCAGGCAAAGCCATTGGCCATTAGACAGAATAATAAAGGACTTAGATTGTGCAGCTTCTTTGTGAATTACAATTATTCCATTCATGTCTACATTGTATTGAAGATTATTTTAAAGGTCTAATCTCTGGGTAAAAAGCGGGTCCAGACGGGTGTAATGTTAACACGAATTCTACGTGTGACGGCACTACGAGCATTACATGAACCTAAGTAAAGTGCTGCTGCCCATACTATTTCCATTACATTACACGTTACACCCATCTAGACCCGGCCTAAATGACAAGAAATGAAATAAAAACACAATTTACTACATAATTGATTTCATATATTCCGTGATTTCATTGAAAAGCTTCGTCAACTCCTCCAAGGGCTCCTTGGTCTGCGGCCAGTCCTGTTTCTCCGCGGCCCGGATGACGGCCTGGCCGGTGAGCCGAGCTGAAGACAACTGCTGGTCGCACTGCGCCTTATCTTTGTCTTCGGCCTCCTGTCGGGCCTTCAGACTGTAGTCGAGAAGATTCTGGGCGAGCTCTATCACTCTATTGCACGTGTCTGGGCTGTTCGACCAGTTGCCATTCTGAAAATAAAAAGCGCTTGTTTTTTATTTTCTCACTGACCATTCATACCGAGGGGCGTGGCTTATGTAGTCAAAATACAAACAACGTCTCAAGATAGACAAAATTATGAAGTTTCTCGTTTTAGATGCAAAACTTGAATCATTGGAAATTAAAGTCATTCAACAGAACCAGGATAAAACAATATTATAACCACTTTATGCATCTATTTCAACATATACCTGCGTATAGCCGCGATAAGCTTTCAGAAGTCGTTGCGCTTTCAGCAAATATGTCGGACTGATGTCGGAGTACAACTGCCATATCTCCGGCTTGTTTGGGGTCAGAGAGGTGATCCTGCCGAACAGCTCCAGTATTTGTTTCCGTAACCTGCAAACAAAAGTTTAGATAAGAATCGTAATCAATGTGCTACATTTCAGTAGGCGTGGCTATTGATAGACACGCTTACGTATCGTGTTTTCTCTTTCACTCTAAGCAAAAATCTGTTCGTTCGTTTAAAAAACAGGACGTTCACTGTGGACAAAGGCTTTTAAACAACTGGTCCTGCCCGCATCCATTAGCTTTTTTTATGGGACAACAGGCAAACGGAACTCCTGATGGTAGGTGATTACCGCCGCCCATAGACACCCGCAGCCTCGGGGGAGTTACAGGTGCGTTTTCGGATTTTAAAGTGTTAGTACGCTCTCTTCTTGGAAGATTGCTTCCAGCGACCTTTATAAAGTCCGGTAGCCGAGCACGTAGAATTTTATCCAATAACCCCAAGCTAACCCTATAGTCTGGTCTATGAGCACGTAGAATTTTGTCCAATGACCCCAAGCTATCCATCCTTATCGCACGCGCCTAATTATATTGCTATCGCGACTGTACGACGGGCGCCCGCAGTAAGTGTGCGAGCGCGACAGCTACATAATTACGCGCGAGCGATAAGGATAGGTAGCTGGGGTCATTGGACAAAATTCTACCGTGCTCACAGACCGGGCTTTAGTAATTATATTGCTGTCGCACTCGCACACTCACTGCGGCCGCCCGTCGCACAGTCGCGAATATAATTACGCGCGAGCGATAAGGATGGGTAGCTTGGGGTCATTGGACGAAATTCTACGTGCTCGGCGACCGGACTTTAGCTAGCGTCTTAGGTACCTGGTGGCGCTGTGTCCATCGGCGTCTGCTCCCGTGCTCGCGTGCAGGGCGGCGCGCACCAACAGCGCCAGCACCTCAACGTCGTGGAACTTGCCCAGCAGGTCGGCCAGGCGGTGCACGCCGCGTACTACGTCATCCAAGTGGCCGGTATCCATGCTCACTGTTACTACGTTCTCCCACAGCTGTGGAAAATAACAGCGCTTAGATCACAATTCCATTGAGAAGTAAACTGCTAATCTGTGCAGTTAGGAAAATCTGCTAACCACACAATCGCTAGTATCGAAATGAGACGGTGCGAGCGGTGCCCAGACACAGAAAGCAGATCGCGGGGGAAAAAGAAAAGGCCTGACAGAAAACAAGGGCATAGTTATAGAAGCTTGTACCAAGCGTGTAAAAGGCTAGTTATGACATTGAGTCACATATCTGGTAAACTTTTTTTTTCTTTTATGTATTTTCTGCCCTATGGCAATCTGTTCGAAAACGATAAGCCACTTCTTTGGCTGGAGCTACATGTCCTGAGTTTTATGTTGTCTTCGAGAGCCAATCAATTGTTGAACTTTCCAGTAAACCCTCTTCCTGACTCAGTCTATCGGGTAAACTTGCCTTCACAACTTTGGAGCATAGAAGGCATTGACAGAATTTGGGTAATCCGGCAATGTAATGAATATCAAGACGACAGATGAGCCTCTAAAAAGTCAGGATTTATATTCTTACCTTCCAGTTATCATAGTTGAATCTCAGCGCCTCCATAAGTGCTCTGTACGCACGCTGCTTGTCGCCCTGGTTCACGTACACCTTGGCCAAGTTGTTCCACGCCTCGAAGCTGTTCGGCTGGAGGTAGGTGTAGCGACGGTACGCTGATGCCGAGGTCTCCCATTGCTCTGTTTGAAGCGCAGCGAATCTGGACACGTAAGAGCACTAGTTGGAAATAGATACAAAGGAGAGAACAGCGATGCTACTCTACTAAGAGGGACGAAAAACGTCAAAGCGAAAATATCGTTAAATGCTAGAGATTAAAGTACGGCCAACGAGAAGCGATACAAAAGGTCGATTCGACTTTCGAATTGACAATCTATTTTGTCTCTTCCCATCTTGTGTATTTGTCGTAATGTCTCGTTCTCCCGCCAAAATATGTCAAAGTCAAACCCTTAGGCTGGGTTGCACCATCTTACTTTAACTTTGACAAACGTCAAGAATCTGTCAAATTCCATACATAAAGCACCGGTTATCGTCATAGTTACCGTTAGAGATAGGTGGTGCAACCCACCCCTACTATTCCAAATAACAATGACATTGGGTTTGTTTTACATTTGGTATCGCTTCTCGTTGGCCGTACTTTACCGATACCGTTGGCCGATTTCGTAGCACTGCAATTATCTGTAGCAGTACAAAGAGTATACAAAAATATCTGTAGCACTGCAATTTCGCGTAGCAGTCCAAGTGAATATTATTGCAAAATATGTAGTAGTACAATATTCGTAGCACTGTGTTCGTAGCACTCACCCGAGTCGTAGCCACACGCTCTCCTGTATAGAGTTGATGGCTACAGACGCCTCGTAGTGCGGGATACACTCGCGGTAGCGCTTATGGTCGAACAGGAAGTTGCCCCAATGGCGCTGGGCCCGACTGCTCTTGTGGTTGGAGAAGTCCCACGCTTTTTCGTAGCATGAAACGTCGTCTGAGAAAATGGAAAATGAAATTAAAAATAAGCACAACATTATGACATCACCTTGAAAATAAATTGTTGTTAAATGGGTTATGGAGTAAAAGGATTAAAAAAGTATTTACCTGTGGCATCACCCAGAAGGCAGTACAGTTTCACAGTTGGGTTTATCTCTATTTGCTGCTGTATCACTTCTGCTGCCTGGAAAATAAGAATAAAAAAATTTGGTACACACTGGTTCGATTTCAGGGTGTGGCAAGCAAATTTTTGGAAATCTTTGAATGCAGTTCTTTTTCTTTTCAAAAATAAAGGAATGTTTTCTTTGAGTAAAATTTTCTATCTACAGTATTAAGAGTACTTTCTCTCCAGGTGGCATTACAAAATTCCACCCTGTATAAAATATGTCCAGTTTCAAGTCGCCCTCTTCTCAGAGCGACTGCAGCCGTCAACGGAGCGGTGGGTGTGCGAGCGAGACAGCCTCTCGGACCTCTCGGCCGGAGGTTATAAATATAAGCGGCCTCCTCGCGGGCTATCTCCCCTATCCGTCCCCCGGACACGGCCTGAGCCGAGGTCCGAGCCTACCGTGGCGCCCTCAGGCCGCGTCCGTAGTCCCCTCGATCGGGCCCACTAGAGTGAGCCCGCCGTAGGCTGGACTTTGGTCCAACACCGCGGTGGGCAACCCTCTAGTTGGGTTAGGTTAGGTTAGGCCGACGCGGACGAGCCCACACTCGGCCTCGTCGGCACGCGCACCGACGATCGCCAAACGGCTAGAGTACCTTCTGTACTCGC
>NW_021136743.1:0-528 GCF_004193835.3 Ostrinia furnacalis | reverse complement strand
TATGATAAAGGTAAAACAGGCTGGCATGTCGGCCGTTTGGTGTAGTGGTTCGAAACGGACAACTATTCCGGAGGTAGCGGGTTCGATTCCCGCACAGTACAAACATTTGTGTGCATGAACATATTTGTTTGTATTGGACTGGGTGTTTTCTATGTATAATAAGTAAGTATTTACAAAAAAAAAAGTATTTAAGTATGTTTATATCCGTTGTCTAGTACCCATAGTACAAGCTTTGCTTAGTTTGGGACTAGAAGCGCAGTGTAAAATGTCCAAGGATATTTATTTATTTATTTATTTATATTAGATGGTGCCAGCGAATGCCAGACAAGTTGGTAACTAATATTAAGATTTAAGGTACAATTCCAAGACGGGCCGCAGACCGCAAACTGCAACCGCAAACTGCAAAACTATGAAATCGGCAGCGCGGCATTGCAGCTGCGGCGTGTACACTGCAGATTTCATAGAGTTTTGCAGTTTGGCCTTTATCCGAAACTATCCGTAACATTTGAATCAGTTTCGGTTACGGTT
>NW_021136742.1:0-135321 GCF_004193835.3 Ostrinia furnacalis | reverse complement strand
TTTTCGTTTTGTACCAAAACGACAGCACGCACTAATCTCTAATTCGGCGCACCTTTACACCATGTTGGGAACTAATTATACGTTCTACTCATATCACTCTAGTAGCTACTTTCCAGCTGGAGTTACGTACACCACCATTACCTACTCCATATAAATCAAAATCGTACGTCTAAAAACAATTCAGTCGATGCCTTGTACAATAAGAATAAAACTTTTTTATTCACTTAAAATTACAATTAAGGTGACACGTAAACAATTTAAAAAAGTCCTTAAAAACATCGAAATAAGGTGTAGTTTCGAGTGGTCACTTTAGGGGCGTCGTTCTCCGTAGCCTCTGCAGGTGAGGCGCGTCCTTGTTCGCCGTGTTTCGGGTGGAGTACCAGCCCACCTGGGAATAAATTAACACGCTAAAATCCACGCTAATTTGAACTTTGTTGCCTCATCTCAAGGTTCTCATTTAATATTTTTTTCTAGAAACATTTCAAGCGAACATAACGCAGGAATTGACCAACAATATCAAGAAAATAAAGGCTAAAATGCGAAGGCATGAAGCATCGTACCCTCACTCCTTGAGGTACAGCGGTGTGTGGTCTTCTCAGATCCTACAAACGTCTATTTATATCACAATACATAATAAAGTATATTAAATTGCTTACTGGCATCGCCCTCTCGCTTTTGCAGTGGCTGTTGGATGAGGAGTGTGGACTCACGATGTTGCTGAAACACGTAAAACAACGTATAAACAAGAGGTTTAAGTTACCCCGTACCATGATAATGCACTCACACGCTTTTTCTATCTATGACAACAAACAGGTCCTAGGTGAACGACAAACCACGCGACGCGACGCGAAAATATCAAGGTAGTACAGTCACCGTCAAATATTTCGTGACACCCAAAGTGGCCAAAAAGTTGACAGCACAATGTTGAGAACTTTTTGGCTACTTTGGGTGACACGAACTATTTGATACTAACTGTATTATAATAATGGCCGCGCAAGACACACGTCGCGTGAAGTACTGGTCGCATTACGTCGCGTAGCGTCGCGTCCCGTGTCGCTCAACTAGGACTGGGTCATTGCGCCGGTAAGGAGGGGAACACAAAATATCAATTGGAAAGCAATTAGTCACTTAATATTATAGACAGTTTGGTGTTAACATTATTTGGATTTAACAGCAAACGGAAAAGGGTTTCACATGAGGGGAAACATTATATTCTTGCCTTGGAGCGTGGCCGCATCGCAAAGCAAAGAGATGTCGCCCGATATTCTGCGGTCCCGGCCTACAAAATGTTTCCAACAAATATTTATTATAAACCGTTTTACCCAATTAATTTAGTTGGAGTCCTTTTATTTTGTTGTGTGTGCAAAAAGTCATTGGCAATAGAGATAGAAAGTTCGTGGGTTTCATTCCCCCAATCAATCTTTCTTTACTAAGATCTTTTTTGACAGGCGAGTAGTGGACTAGACTAGTTAAAGACTGTTTTCGACCACCGTGCGAATGGTTTTTTTGGTCAGTAGCAAGTATTTTAATAACTAAACGCGAGTTTTTTTTATGCAGAACAAGGCAGGTATTTGACTGAAATCTCATCTGATGTTAAGTGAAATGCAGTTTAGAATGGTACATACATATCTGCTCTGTAATCACCTTGAAAAGGCCCAGATTATAGTATTCGGGAAAGACAGCAGCAGTTTTTAATAACAAAGGGCTTACCCTAAAGAGGCTCGCTTGATCGTCGTCGCGTTGCTCTGCAGGAGGATCCTGGCAGGGGGCGCGTTAAGGGCCTGCATGCCGCTCGCTCGCCAGCTGTGGGCAGTCAGTGGCGTAACTATAGGGTGGCAGGGCTGGCAAAATCCCTTGGGGCTCCTGCCTAAGATCCTAAGCCAGCGGTTCCCAAACTTATTTTGTCAACTGCCCACTTTGAGTAAATAAATTCTTTTTAGCGCCCACATTTGTAGTCGAAAGTCGAGTGCTCAGTCGGTGTTTAAGAGACCTCCTAGTAAATGACGTCTCCCAAGCCTCTACACAACGTCCCGATTTTTTTCCTGGGTCTCTTACCGCCCCCCTTTAAGCCTGCAGCGCCCACAAGGGGGCGTTATCTATACGCCAAGGGCCCAATGCACAGAATTTGCCACGGGCTGCGGATGGTATATTTACGCCACTGGGCATAGAACGTAGTATATAACTTCCTATGCTCGTTACACGAAATTAAATAAATAATGTTACATCGTTAGGTCCGGTTTCCACCAAGGCAGAGCAGAGAGGAGCGGAGAAGTGTTTTGAAAAATCAGATTTCTTAATTTCCACTTCTCTTCGCTCCTCACCGCTCCGCTCCGCGCCGCCGCTGTCAAATCTATATTTATAAAAGCGAAAGGTCACTGACTCACTCACTCATCTCGAAATCTCTGAAACTACAAGTGCTAGGAGTCTTAAATTTTGCATGGGTGTTCCTTTTAGAACGTAGGTGCTCACTAAGACGAGATTTTGCAAAATTCAACCCCTAAAGCCTTGATCACACGTACCGAGTAAACGGGCGAGACAGTAAAATGTTTACTCGGTCGAGACAGTTGGGTGAGCGAGTCACATACTCGAGCGCTCGGCCGAGCACTCGGCGTAATGTTCATACACACTGAGTACTTGGCCGAGAGCACTGTCTCGCCCGTTTGCTCGGGGCATGTGATCAAGGCATAAGGGGTTAAAACGGGATCCACGTACAATAGAAAAAATTGACGGCCCGAAACTTCGTCTTACCTGGGCAAACCGTCGCCTCCTCTCCTGTAGAATTCTGTTCGCTTCGCTTCCCCATTCCTCGTAGGGCAGCTGTTAAGCCGCGGTCTTTCCTCCTCCAAATTGACCTTCCTCACGCAGGCAGTCCGCGTGCCCTTCCTCACGATCTTCTTATCGTTCAAGTCCGTGTTGGAATGTTCGTCGATACTTGGCAGGCGGGGGTCTAACCCACAGTCTCCGTTATCGTACACTTTGTAGACGGGGTTCTTCAGGGTGAAGTTGCTGCTCAATGGTCGCATGGAGAATCTCGGGCTCTGCATGGGCTGTCGCTTGACCGTCCTCAAATGCTCCGGCTTCTGAGTCGGCTTCGTCATCGAGTTGTTTTGAGGCATTTGGACGGCGGGCACGTGCGGGATCTTGTGTTCCGGCGGCTGTAACAATGAATAGAATATAATATTGTTTATTTGGCACACAATAAAAGATTATACATACATAAATGAAAAAAAAAAAGAAACCTTATCCCAACTAAATTGAACTAGCTTTGAGCGCCCTGTGCCAAAAAGGTCCCTGGCTCAGCATTAGTCGTGACATTAAATGTGCCACAATACTAGTTTTCTGCAAGGACCTTTGGGGCACTGGACGCGTAAGTGTCAAAACTAAAACACACAGATTACCTACTGCAAAATTACAAATAATAAAATCTTATAACAATAACAAAAAACTTGTGTTCTTGTGAACAATGCTTTACTATCAAATACTGGATTATTAGTTCCGATTTCTGCCACGTTGGACAACCATACAATTCTGACA
This sequence comes from Ostrinia furnacalis, assembly GCF_004193835.3. Lineage (NCBI taxonomy): Eukaryota > Metazoa > Arthropoda > Insecta > Lepidoptera > Crambidae > Ostrinia > Ostrinia furnacalis. Next base: position 131,787 of record NW_021136742.1, on the reverse strand, counting down.
TTTACACATTATGAAGGTACTTATAATTAGTGACCGACCGAATATTCGTTTTCGTTTTCGGCCATTTTCGGCCAAAAAATGGACATTCGGCCATATTTTCGTTTTCGGCCAAAAACCAGCCGAAGCTTCGGCCAAACCGAATATCAGAAATACGTGAATAAGATAGGGACGTTTATCGTTCCGATATCTTCGGGAGTGAATCTGATGCACTCATGGTTCCAATCAGACTTGAACGGACGAGGTATTGTCACACTCTTTTGAAGTTTTGAAGTGAGGTTACGTTGTAATCCAGTGAAATTTTTCCAAGTTCAAAATTGAATACAAATAAAACCAAAGAGTTTATAGAGTCTAATGCGGATTTGAAATACGCCATGAGTCTACACTGGTCGGGAGCCTACAGAGCGTTCGCAGTTGAGCAATAAGTATTTGAAATGTATTGTCGAATGATCGATGAATGTCTGATACCACAACTGCAACTGCATCCCGGCCAACTACTATTTCAGCAAGAAGGTGTCTCACCACACACGGAGAGTACCTCGATGGAGACACTGAGGACTATTTTTTTCTAGCCGCCTCGGTCACCAGATCTCACACCATGCGACTTTTTCTTGTGGGGATATCTCAAGTCAAAAGTTTACGGCAAACAGTCCTTAAATAATTCAGGTTCTGTAAGAAAATATCCGCCGTGAAGTTGCAGGAAAATTATTAGCGCGATTTGCTTTCGCATAGTTGCGAATGTAAGGGTCCGGCTGTGAGAGTGCTTATAGTAAAACAGGCATCATTTAAAAGACATTGCCTATAAAAAAATAAATCCGCATTGTTAAACTCCAGTTTGCATTAATAGTAATAAATAATAAAAAATCATTAATTTATTTGTATGAATCATTTTTGAAGTTGAAAAATTCCCACTGGACACCCTTTATTTCTTCTTCACTTCCCAATATTTCAATATACACCGGAAATAATATTCTACTAAGAATTCATAATTCATTTTTTTGTGTTTTAATGCCGGTTTTCTTTAATCAATCCTTATCAAAAACAACTGTCAAACGTCATTATGTTTTTGTTCAAAACATTAACGGTTTTCGAAGTTTTTACATAATTTCAGATTGAGAGAGTTGAAGGTCATTTTCGTTTTCGTTTTCGTTTTCGGCCGAAAATGAGACTGCAGCCGAAGCTTCGTTTTCGTTTCCGTTTTCGGCTGAAAATCCATATTCGGTCGGACACTACTTATAATATCAATAAGACAGAGATTTCGTTAAAAAAAATACTAAGTATAAAATACATTTAACGTCCGTATTCACAATCGATGCTTGCTTAAGTGAGCAGCAAAAGACCCCGCCTTTAGTGAGTAGCCGGGGAGAGTCCCACATAACTCACTGTCCGTCCCCATCAACCAGTGGGTATGCGCAAGGCAACAAATAAAATATTTACATCAAATAACATGTGGTAAAAGCCCGATCTGTGAGCACGTAGAATTTTGTCCAATGACCCCAAGCTACCCATCCTTATCGCTCGCGCGTAATTATATTGCTGTCGCGACTGTGCGACTGGCACCCGCAGTGAGTGTGCGAGCGCGATAGCAACATAATGAGGGCTATCGTTTTAGCGCTCACCAGTTAGCGCCACTGTAGAGTAAGGTCCTGTCACTTGCTAGTCGCGAAGACAGTGGCACCAACTGGTGAGCGCTAAAGTGGTAGGAAGACTATCGCATTTGCACTCATCAAGATGGCGCCACTGTAGAGTAAGGTCCTGTCAATCGCCAGGGGTGCCAACTGTTAAGTATAAAAACGATAGCCATAGATAGATAGATAGATTAAGTATAAAAACGATAGGTATAAAAACGATGCGCGCGAGCGATAAGGATGGGTAGCTTGGGGTCATTGGACAAAATTCTACGTGCTCACAGACCGGGCTTTAGTGTGATACCTGTACATCGTTGGGCGGGGTGGGCTGTCGCGGCTTGAACTGGCTCTTGTTGGGCAGACTGGCCAGCGGCGTGAATATCTTGCTGCAGGACGCGGCCTCGCTCGCCTCCGCCTCGTACTTGGCGTGGTACTCGGGAGGAGACAGCGGGCGAGGCTCCTGTACAAAATAGCAGATATTACAACTGCATTAGGGTTTACTTTTCTTTAAAAAAATATTAGTAATTTGGCGCTCGTAGGCTCACTGCGGCCGCTCGTCGCACAGTCGCGACAGCAATACAGGGTGTTTGGCGCATCGTGTGCCAAAATGATTGGGCGGATAGAATGGGTCATTTCCTATATTTTCAGCCCCCATAACACGTTCCATGTCAGGCGGCTACTTTTATATTAAGTTTTTTAGTAATTTCACCAAAATACCCAAATCGCATCATTTAATTTCGATTTAAAAAAAAACTACTAAGCGTAGCCTCAAAGTAAATATTTTGTTTTGACGTGCATTGATATAGGGTTGCATCAAATCTAAATTTACTGGCAAATATCATCTAGTTTTTTTTAAATTCAGCTTTGAACTTTTCCGAAAAGTTAAAAATGGACTGAACATTTAAGTTTACATGGCTATAAAATTTTTTTTAAAAGAGATAGCGATCTTCGGATTTTATCAAAACTTCTCTAGTCTATCCCCATTCAAACGGTATACTAATCTTGTTTAAATAATAACAACAACTTCACAAATTCCCTAAATTAGTGCATTGACTCTATTCGGACTGATTTGCGAAATTTGTGTTTATAGCCCCTTTTTGTGTGAATAACACGTTAAATACCTACAGGTAAAAAATATTTATCTTATGCAATGTAAAAAACCTTTTCTCTATCGTTTTTCAATGTGGATTTCTTGAAATTAAAGACGAAAATAATTATTTTGATCGTTTATTAATTATTACAAATTTTGTTCAAAATGTCCGCCTCGGCAACGTATACACTCACGACATCTTCGACTGTTGTCGTATGCAGCCTCATTTCTCTTTTTATTACTATAAAGGCGTTTTCTATTCGTTGTTGTAGTTCTTCTAATGTTTGAACTTCCGTTACGTACACCAGTTCATTACCTCGTCCCCAGACGTAAAAATCTAACGGAGTTAGGTCTGGGGAACGTGCAGGCCACTGTATAGGGCCAGTCTAAATTAGAAGAAGATGTCGTTACTTAGTGTATACGTTGCCGAGGCGGACATTTTGAACAAAATTTGTAATAATTAATAAACGATCAAAATAATTATTTTCGTCTTTAATTTCAAGAAATCCACATTGAAAAACGATAGAGAAAAGGTTTTTTACATTGCATAAGATAAATATTTTTTACCTGTAGGTATTTAACGTGTTATTCACACAAAAAGGGGCTATAAACACAAATTTCGCAAATCAGTCCGAATAGAGTCAATGCACTAATTTAGGGAATTTGTGAAGTTGTTGTTATTATTTAAACAAGATTAGTATACCGTTTGAATGGGGATAGACTAGAGAAGTTTTGATAAAATCCGAAGATCGCTATCTCTTTTAAAAAAAATTTTATAGCCATGTAAACTTAAATGTTCAGTCCATTTTTAACTTTTCGGAAAAGTTCAAAGCTGAATTAAAAAAAAACTAGATGATATTTGCCAGTAAATTTAGATTTGATGCAACCCTATATCAATGCACGTCAAAACAAAATATTTACTTTGAGGCTACGCTAAGTAGTTTTTTTTTAAATCGAAATTAAATGATGCGATTTGGGTATTTTGGTGAAATTACTAAAAAACTTAATATAAAAGTAGCCGCCTGACATGGAACGTGTTATGGGGGCTGAAAATATAGGAAATGACCCATTCTATCCGCCAAATCATTTTGGCACACGATGCGCCAAACACCCTGTATAATTACGCGCGAGCGATAAAGATGGGTAGCTTGGCGTCATTGGACGAAATTCTATTTGCTTGGCGACCGGACTTTAACGCCCGTATTCACAAACGATATTTGCTTAAGTGAAGCGTAAATGGAACGCACAGCGTTGAATAGAGCTTTGCGATTGGTTCGTATGTCACCTTGTGCGTCCACGCGCACCGTGAGACCTCATAGTAAAGTTTGTGAATACGGGCGTTAGTCCCGTTAGCCCCTCGCATAAGCTAAATATGTTGTGTGATTTTAGAACCCAGAACCTGGATATGTCTACAGGTTTTTTATAAAACTTAGTCGCATCGCCCTGCATTGACCCAAGACCTAAGGTTTTTATACTCGGACAACAAATAAAACCCCGCCCGGACGCTCCCTGGAAGCCCTCTAAACTAGGACAAATCCAGGGAAACCCGGACGGATGGCCACATTTTCTTCACGTTCACGTTTTTCGTGCCTCACGGCGTACGAACCGAATCTCGGGAGACCGAATCTCGCGTGGGTACTTGCTCTGGGCTCCTTTCCCCGGGCGCTTTGTATTCATAGCAATGACCGGTTCATAGTCAATTAATTATAGCCTTTCAAGGTGCCCCACGTACCTGTGTGTTGGAAGACCACAGCAGTTCAGCGCCGGGCACGGCCTGCATCTGGTGCAGGTGGGTCTTGATGTTGTAGATGCCAGCCACACAGCCGAACGGGTCCGCTTTGATCTGTGCCACAATGTCCATGACTGTCTGGCCGCACAGCTCGGATATTTGTCTGTATATCTGCAAAGTATGTAAAGTGAAATCAATTTCAGAATGTAATTGCATAGCTGATAGATTTTCTTTTCAAGATTTGTGTACCTTAAGTAAAGGATATAAGAATCAAAATGACGTGACAATATCGCCTCTAGCTGGTTGATGTTTCTTCGAAAGGGCATTTACTAGCTGGAAATTGGGCTTATTCCACTATTCCCCCAAAGAACAAAAAGTACACTAATCTCTCATCCCCGTTGACGGAGATTGTCAACGGGGATTAGTGGAAAAAGCCGAATGAGGACTGAGCCGGTTAGGTGACTATCTCTATTTGGCATTGGTTATGCGCGAGAGTGGTGTTGCGAGGTACGACCCTAACTTTGGGGTCCCCACAGCTAGCGGTGGCGCCACCTCCATCTATTGGGCTCTAGGGATGGTGACAGGTTGCGAGTGAAGCTTCAACCACACCAACGCGTGCAGGTCGCCATCGCCGGCGTGGTCAAAGAAAAATGACAGGTCGCGTGAACTGTCATAAGTACGCATTGGTGTGGTCGAAGCATGAGGTGGCAGGTGCAAGCGTACCTCCCTGTTGGCCTTGGGGTCCACGCAGCCAAGCGGGTGCGCCTTCATGCACATGCCAGAACGCCGCTTCCAGCTAACGGTGGCACCACCTCTCGATCTATTGGGCTCTAGCGGTGCGCGAGTGAGGTGGCAGGTGCGAGCGAGGTGGCAGGTGCGAGCGAGGTGGCAGGTGCGAGCGAGGTGGCAGGTGCGAGCGAGGTGGCAAGTGCGAGCGAGGTGGCAGGTGCGAGCGAGGTGGCAAGTGCGAGCGAGGTGGCAGGTGCGGGCCAGGTGGCAGGTGCGAGCCAGGTGGCAGGTGCGAGCGTACCTCCCTGTTGGCCTTGGGGTCCACGCAGCCAAGCGGGTGCGCCTTCATGCGCATGCCGGGACGCCGCACCCAGCGGTGGCGCCACCTTTTGATCTATTGGGCTCTAGCGGTGCGCGCGTGAGGTGGCAGGTGCGAGTGAGGTGGCAGGTGCGAGCCAGGTGGCAGGTGCGAGCGAGGTGGCAGGTGCGAGCGTACCTCCCTGTTGGCCTTGGGGTCCACGCAGCCTAGCGGGTGCGCCTTCATACTCATGCCCGGACGCCGCAACCAGCGGTGGCGCCACCTTTTGATCTATTGGGCTCTAGTGGTGCGCGAGTGAGGTGGCAGGTGCGAGCGAGGTGGCAGGTGCGAGCGAGGTGACAGGTGCGAGCGAGGTGGCAGGTGCGAGCCAGGTGGCAGGTGCGAGCGTACCTCCCTGTTGGCCTTGGGGTCCACGCAGCCTAGCGGGTGCGCCTTCATACTCATGCCCGGACGCCGCAACCAGCGGTGGCGCCACCTTTTGATCTATTGGGCTCTAGTGGTGCGCGAGTCAGGTGGCAGGTGCGAGCGAGGTGGCAGGTGCGAGCCAGGTGGCAGATGCGAGCCAGGTGGCAGGTGCGAGCGAGGTAGCAGGTGCGAGCGTACCTCCCTGTTGGCCTTGGGGTCCACACAGCCTAGCGGGTGCGCCTTCATACGCATGCCGGGTCGCCGCACCCAGCGGTGCCGCGCCGCCTCCTCGATCTTCATCCGTAGCTCCACGTTCGGTTCGAGCAGGTGCTGGATGAAAGTCTTGCACTCTGAATACAAAGCGCGTATTTTTACGTTCAGTCCTAAGTTCCTAATGGACCCATAAGGCCGAGTTTCCACAAAGGTGGAGGAGAGCGGAGAAATGTTTTGAATAACCAGAGATTTAATTATTTCCACTTCTCTCCGCTCCGCGCTGCGCCGGCGCAAATGTCACATTCTATAGAAAAAATTGACGGCCAAACACTTCTCGGCTCTGCCTTGGTGGAAACCGGGCTTAAACCTAAAAGGAGACCCGGCGAAATAAGTTTATTTAATTAAATAATTATCCCACCAGTGATGACAAGCGTGGTGGAGACAAAGGGAATAAACTTTTGACAGTGTGTCTTGATGGTCTGTCTACGTAGCGTCGCTTCATTGTAATAAATTTATTTTATTTATTTAATAGGACAACCAACAAAACATACACTAGAACACAATCAATATTCTATCTAACATTAACTTTTTTTTTCAGGAAGCACGCAGAAGGCGCCTCCGTCCATCAACCCGCTGTGGGGTCTAGGTGTGCGGTGCTCGAGGCCAGTCCCATAGCTTCTGAACTAGCAGACCGTGACTTTAAAAGGTTTCACAGGACAGTGCTGGAACTGTCAATTTTCCAATAAAATTAATTGCACTAGTGTCATTTAGAACTAATATAAATACTTAGCGCCAGATGGGCAGCGGAGCTATCATTCTCTTGCATACAAATTGTTCTATAGTCCGGTCGCCGAGCACGTAGAATGTTGGCCAATGACCCCAAGCTACCCATCCTTATCGCTCGCGCGTAATTATATTGCTGTCACGACTGTGCGAGCGCGACAGCAACATAATTACGTGCGAGCGATAAGGATGGATAGCTTGGGGTCATTGGACGAAATTCTACGTGCTCGGTGACCGGGCTTTACTATTGGAACCGAATTACCTTTGTTACGAGTGTGGGGAGTTTATGAATATTATGGTAAGATGTGTGAGTTACATCCGTTATTGTTGACTGTAAACATCACGCAAATTATTTTAATTAAGTATGTAAATTGGTCGATAAAATGTGAATATTTTTTGTAAGTTTTTATGCTAATTTAATAAAGCCTTGAAAAATGTATTGTGGTTTCAAACGGTCATCGAATTATGCAACGAGTAATGCATGCGAATGTTAACACACTTATTATGATGTCAATTCTCCAGTTATGTTAAATGTATGGAAGCTGGAAACAGAATTTATGGATAAACTAGCTTTTGCCCGCGGTTTCACCCGCGTGAAATTTAGTTTGTGACAGATCGTCATATATGTTATTTTGGGTTATAAACAATAATACTGTAAAGTTTCATCAAAATCCGTTCTGTAGTTTTTGCGTGAAAGAGTAACAAACATCCAGACATCCAAACTTTCGCATTTATAATAGTAGTAGGATAGATAAGATATAATACCTAGTAAATATTTGTCTCAAAACAGGTTAAATATTCAAGTTATGACAGTTTACAACAGTAATATGAGACAAAATGGTTCAGTTTTGTCATCATTTATCGTAATAAATAAAACAAGCGTACGGAGAGACTAATCCTTTGTTTGTCATCCGCTTTGCACTAGTGGGAAGTCGATAACTTCGAACTCCTATGTTCTTCTGATTAATTTTGTTGCGGGTCCAATGACAGTTTAGGGCCTGCCACACTGGCGGATTACAAGCGTTTTCAAAGCGGAGCGGCTACGTGTGCGCGTCCGCAACGTATTCGCTGACTTTTCCCGAGAAAAACTTGACCTTCACAGTCACTGGTTCACTTCACAATGATTTTACACAAGAATGTGTTACTTAACGGGAACACAGTGTTTTGTTGAGTAACGTTATTACTCAAAGTTAAAAAAAAACAGTGTTACTAATCGGTATTTTTTTACCAATGGGTTACAGTGTTACACAAAATAGTGTGACTTGACGGCAACAAAGGGTTTTTATTGGCGGTCAAGCTGTAGATCCTGGCTACACAGGAGTATGGCAGATGGGCATAGCAAGTAGCGGCGTAAGGGGGCGGTTCGCTCCGGGTGCCAAGCATCAGAGGGTGACAAGTCTGCGGTGTATGTCATTAGGGGTGCGATTGCCTTTCAATCTCGAATCGGTAGGTAACCCTAAAATCCTGAATCCTGTGGGCACGGTAATACTATCATACAGTATTGTAACTTCATATAAACGGACGAACCGCGAGCTTTCCTTCGAAATTCAAATCTCGGTATGCGCGCGACATGCAAAAGTCGGGGGTGTCGCGAATGTGCCACAGTAATAAACGGACGATGTGTTGTTTTTTTAAACAGTATTTAAGTGTTTTTTATAAAAAAAAGATTATAAGTAACTACATATTCATACAGGGTGTTAGGTAAATGGGTTTATAAGCCGACACTAGCCCATGTTAACATTTATGCATGTAAATAGTATGGTGAAGTCAGTGATATCGTTTTTTTTTTTAATTTTCATACAAAATTTTATAAAATCAGATTTGCATGAAAATTAAAATTATTTTAAAATGAATATCAATTTTCTGACTTCACCCAGTAGCCCATGTTAACATGGGCATATAAATGGTATATAAATATGCACCACATGTTAACATGGGCTACTGTCCGCTTATAAACCCATTTACCTAACACCCAGTACTTATAATAATCAAGCATTTTGTACGCCTCAGTCGAGGCGCTTACACTTTACGGTCGCAAAATAAGATTTGTTACTAAATCTTAACACAAATGTATTTTTTTTATTAAATCTACTAATGACAAGACAACATGCATTTTTATCCTATTTCATTCAAAAATTATTTTGTTTGTCAAATTAAAATAAAAAGTTACAATCACAAAATACATTCACAAAACTAGATAGAAATTCTAAGTAGGCAGATGTAATGAAAATAAGGTCTGCAGGTGGGCAGCCCTATCGCATGTTGTCATACGGTGACGTACCGCGCGGCTGTTGACATTTATTTCAAAAGTATGGCCGAGTTGGAATACTGTATAGATACTATTACCGTGCTGTGGGGTACCACGGGGTGCCTTAGGACGGCACTTAGCCTCGTACCTGGTGAGACGCAGGCCAGCGCGGCCTTCTGCTTGCACGTGAACCCGCGCGCGATGGCGGCTCGAAGCAGCGGGCGCGAGCGGCCCTCGGCGGCGCCCGCGTCGGCGCCCGAGAACGGCAGCCCGCCCGTCACCATGCCGTACACGATCACGCCTCTGCAGGCATGATAATGTCTCCATTTCAAACTACTTGAAGAAATCCAACTGCCTAAGGCAGGATTCCCATTGACCGGCGCGAGTCGGCGCGCAGCGGAGGCTTCCGGCGACTGGGACCGCAATTAACTGGGACCGCGGTCCCAGTCGCCGGATCCGTAAAAAATAAATAATTTTCTTCCGGCAACTGGGACCACTCATAGATAACTTTGAAAAATATATTATTCAAGCCAAAATCAGTACAGTCATACGAAAAAAAAAAATAAATTATTTATATGAATTATCATTGACTCGTTCTAGACATGATTTTAAACTATGCGCTTAGCAATAAGTAGATTAAGCTAGGCTATTTTTTACATACATTAATACAAATACTAATATTGGACTGAATACTTTAAAGCATTTTCTAGCAGTAAATTATTATTAACTGAATTTCATTCATGTAGTACAACATATTTTAATGCTTATAATTTTTCCCCTTAGAATCTACTATAAATGCACTATAAATCTACTATAAGTTCTATAAATCAAACGACTGAATTTTTTATTAAATCAGTATAACCAAGCTATGGCGTATAATATTTTATATTAATAAATGATGTTTTTAAATTAAAAAGGATTTTTCTTCAATTATTTCACCTAAAAAATTTTCGTGTGACTGTACATTTTTATTTCAGTTATCATTTACGAGTGGTCCCAGTTGCCGGAGAAATATTATTTAATTTTTAAGAATCCGGCGACTGGGACCGCGGTCCCAGTTAATTGCGGTCCCAGTCGCCGGAAGCCTCCGCAGCGCAGCGTAAAAATGCGGTGGAATGCGCGCGTATCCGCTGGAATACGCTCGGAGCCGACCGGCTTCCGACGCATGCTCGCGCATCCGTCCGGATTGAAATGTCAGTTAATCAGTTGTAAGCAATTACGACTCTAAGAACTGGTAATAAAATACTATTTTCTTTACGGCCGTGTTAGTGCGCTCCGCCGCGCGCCGTTCAATGGTCATCGTACTTAAGGCTCGGCGCAAATGGGCCACAGACCATAGCCAACGCTATTAACACACTTTTTAATATTTTTGTATAGACGCGCCGCACACGTGTATTCGATGGCGGCCACTCGCTACAGTAGTGTCCGCGACTCTTCACTAGTGGTCACTACGTGCCACACTCGATCAATCTCGATCGTCGGAATCGAACCCACGACCTTACGCTTGCCGGGTGACTGCTCTTCCATCTGAGTTACTTAGGCCCGGTTTCCACCAAGGCGGAGCAGTGCGGAGACGAAAGATGTGCAGCGAAGCTGGCAGGCTATTTCCACCAAAGCGGAGCGGAACGGTGCGGAGACGAGAGATGTGCGAGATGTGCGTAGCTGTCAATCTATTGCTATCTATGAAACACCGCACCGCTCCGCTCTTCTCCGCCTTGGTGAAAGCCGGGCCTTAGACACTGGATGAAAACGTCGAAATTTTCAAGTACAAAATAAAACGTCCAATGCACTGGATGAAAACGTCGAAATTTTCAAGTACAAAATAAAACGTCCAATGTTGTCGCTACTGTCTACGGAGGCTGACCGTCGCAGCATTATCCGACGGTAAAAGCAGAGTAAATACAAATGAGTAGGTCATCTTCATAGAAATGCACCGAGCGCGGTTTGTATGTGAGCGCGCCAATACGTATACGTCGAAATTATCAAGTACGAAAAAAGAAACGTCGAACAAAATGTCGCTACTCTACAGGGGCTGATCGTCGCGGCATTCGTTCGTTCGTTTCAGCCGAAAGACGTCCACTGCTGGACAAAGGCATCCCACAAGGATTTCCACGAAGACCGATACTGCACCGCTCGCATCCAGGCATTATCCGACAGACATGACGAATCTATAAGGGTTCCGTTTTTTGCCATTTGGCTACGGAACCCTAAACACGGCGCACTCACATGCTCCACAGGTCCACCTCGGGCCCGTAGCGGCGGCCGTCCACAAACAGCTCGGGCGCGGCGTACTCCAGGGAGCCGCACGGCGTCCGCAGCGCGCCGCCCGCGCTCCACACGTTTGACAGCCCGAAATCTGCACACGTCATCGCTTACGTCACTAATGGTGCAATTTCACTAGTCGATAGGGTGCGCATGCGGCGTGCGGGAGATTTCTGGTACGCATGCCACAGGGCCCGCATTCGGGGAACTGTTTTCATTCGTCGATAGGGTCCGCATGCGGAGTGCGAGAGATTTCTGGAACGCGTACCACGGGGCCAGGGTGCGAAGTTTACTAAAAAATAGAAACAGGCATGGCGCATCAGAAAATCTGAATGATGAATTTCATTGGTCGATAGCACGGTCGGTATTCGCTGGGTGCGAAGTACTAGGTGGGGGGGACATAATCTATCGCAGCGCTCATGGTGGTCAAAAGTAGAAATAATGTTAGCTCTGTCATCAGATGTATCTGTCAATGGCAAAGCGATTCTACATAATACATTTTAATATCATTAATTAATCGCATGAAAAGGGTCCTACTGGGAACTTAAATAAAAGAGTGGACTGTATTTCGATAGGGCTGTTTTAATAGCCGTTTACAATTTGGAAATAACTAAACTATACAACGTGGTAGTACAAAAATGAGTCACAGTAGTTGTTGTGCACAGATGTTTGCCTTATGATGAGAGCGTGAATTATTGAACTCTGCCCTTGTTTTGTTCTTAATTCTTCTACATCTCGGACTTGTCCAGCCAATACCAACAACTTTCCTTTAAATACGGTTTGTGGTTGGAATTTGATATTGTAACTCTCACAAACCCGGTCTTCAAAACGATACTCATTTCGATCTGAAAACGATATTTAATTTATTACTAGCGATACAGAAACATTTAAATATATTGACTGTTATATAATGAAACCGTTAAAGTAGCTTTTTCTTTTTGTTTTACTGTAAAACTACAACTATAAATGAAGTAAACAAACCCTGACACAATCAAAATTAAACACACTTTTTGGACTTGCCTCATTTGATTTGAATGACCAAAATGATTTCAAAACCTTTTTTCCACCCAAATCGTGGTATCACAACAATTTATTAGTTGAAAATATTTGTTATTTTTTCATTTCGATATTTTTTCACAAATATACGACCTAAATGTCAATGTGACAGAGCCCACAAAGTCGTGGACGCTAGTTGGCGCTGTAATCGTGCACGGAGCCAATAATGCATGCGGGGAATCCCCGCATGCTGTATACCGAACGAGTTATCGACTAATGAAAATGCGTCATACGTCAGTTTCAAATATCCTTCTACGGCTTCAATCATACCAACGCATGCAGACCGCCATCGCCGGCGCGATCATAGGTCAGGACAGGACGCGCGAGCAATGACAGGTCGCGCGACCTCAGGGCCGAGTGTGAATAAATGACATTAAATGTATGACGGATTGTACAGCGCCCCTAGCGGAAACTTTCAAGAACACAAATTTTTCATACATTTTTAACGCGCTCACTAGTGAGGGCATTTGTTTTTGGTGTGGTTGAAGCTTAACATGGGTATCGAGGGGGCAGGGGAGAGCGGGGTGGAATGATTACTGCAGCTTGGATTTCACCAATTAATTAACTGTGTTGAATATGAAAATTTTGTAGGTATTGAATTAATAAGAACATTACCTACGATCTTGATAAACTGTTTACTGGTATCCAGCATAATATTCTCCATTTTTAGGTCCCTGTAAAAAAAATATATATCAAAAATAGGGGTCAAGAAACTGTGTTAACGTCCAACGACTTTAATCGGGGCCGTCTTTAACGTACTAGGGGCCCTGCCCTGGGCACATAAGGATCAAAGGAGGCAAAGTTCTGGATCTGGAGAAAGATCTTTTAGGAGAACAGACAGGGGGGTCCTGTGCACGTGCCCAGAGTTCGTTTCAGCCAAATTACGTCCACTGCTGGACAAAGGCCTCCTCCAAGGTTTTCCACAGTGAACGGTCCTGCGCTGCCCGCATGCCCGTGGTTCGCAGGGAGATCGCAGCGACCCGCCGAGTGGCGGTATCACTGCGAGCACAAAGGCGGCTCGCAGTAGGATCCAGGAGCTCAGAGCCAGATATGCGATAACCGTGGACGAGCCGTACTCACTTGAAGGTTGGTTACGTTACATGCTACGTTACGTGCTATATGGCAGGTGAGTACTAGGGATGTTATGGATATGTAGTTGCGGTTATGGATACGGTTACGGATATAGGAATAATACTATACCGGTTTCGGTTTTTTTCGGATATCCGAAAGTTTCGTTTACGGTTACGGATATCCATAACATTCCTGGTGAGTACCCTGCCTGGAACAAGCCTGCTCACCAGTACACGACGCCGCGCGTGCATGTGTCGCACGGCGGACACCAGCTGCGCGGCGAGCGCGCGTCACACAGGTCATTGGACGAAATTCTATCTGCTTGGCGACCGGACGCGCGCCCCGCTAAAATAAGCGCGCACAGGTCGCCGCCGCCCGCCGCCTCCATAAGGCTGGTTTTAGAATCACGCTGACGCACGCTGACCGTCAGCGCTGATAGACGAAATGCATGGAGCGTCGGCGCCGAGCGATCAGCGTCACTCAGGAACGTTCCCTTCAATTACATACATTTTGATTTGTCAGCGCCGACGATCAGCGAGCGGTCAGCGCGATTCTAAAAACATTCCTGTAGGCCTAAGATGCGCGCCGTGATAACTTTTATCGACGTCAATTTGTATGGGCAAAATCGATAAAATGGCGTGATAACCGCTTATCACGGCGCTCATCTTAGGCCTACAGGTGAGTACCCTGCCTAAGAACAAGCCAGCTCACCGGTGCACGACGCCGCGCGCGTGCATGTGCCGCACGGCGGACACGAGCTGGGCGGCGAGCGCGCGCGCGCGTGCCTCGGGCAGCCCGCGCGCGCCCCGCGGCCCGCGCGCCGCTAAAACAAGCGCGCACAGGTCGCCGCCGCCCGCCGCTTCCATCACCACGTACAGACGCGGCCCGTGCTGCAATCAAACATAATATTTTATTCTTTTTGATGTTGGCAATACGGCGATTATCACACTGCACCGCGCTCCCGCCGCGGTACGCGGGACGACAGATTTAATCATTATATGCAAGTACCTCAATTTGTATAGAAAACACGCGCGGCACAACACACTGAAAACGCGTCTGCGCGCGGTATTCTTTATAATAATAATTATGTAGCCACGCGGACCGCGGTGCAGTGTGATGATCGTCTACACGTCGAGGTCGACTTGATTTGTGCCATTTTTAACGGTAGCGCATTTTCTTACATAACTTTTCAATTCCTATCATTGGAGGTCCGAAAATATTTCTCATACAATTTGATACCATAATGATCATTCTTCATAAAAAATTTAAAACCTACATATTTAAACACATAATCATTGATATTCATAATATCACTAATCATACACTTAGTTTTTACTAATATTTGTTTTCATATATTTTTCTATAATAATGATCGAAACTCATAATCATTCGAATAAATAACTATAATATTCATAAATGTGATGTATCCTAATATTTGTTGTCATAAATTTATTACTCATAAGTGTATTTATCCATATTATTAAAAAATCATGATGTCTATATTCGTATTAAATCGTATTTTAACATTAAATTAATTTGAAATGGTCCAAAACAGGCAATATTTTGTGCCACAAAACTAACGTGATAGAAACGAATCGCTGCAAAACCGACTCCACGTAGTCTTGTCTGCCCTACCCCTAGAGTGTAATTTAAAAGCCGGAGGCGCGGAGGGAGGGCAGCCCTCGCCCGCTGTAACGAGGCTCAGGCGCCCGGGTGAGCTGGAGCGGCTGAGGCTGGTCGCCGAGGCGCCGAAGGCGCCGATGGCGATCCAAAAAGCCGAAGCTGCGGAAGCTAGCGTGGGTGCCTGAGCCTCGTTACGCAAGGGCGGAAGGGCTGCACATCCCGCAGCGCCGGAGACGAGGAGATACCAATGCATGCTGCATGGTTGCTTTCATGCTGCATGCTCTGCATGCTTATCTACTCTATTAAATTATATATGATTTTTTTAAAGATACGAGTATGTCTGTTATAAAGTAAATTATTCTGAACAACAACATTAGGAGTTGAAGTATGTTCTTAGTAACAACATTATTAATTAAAACAATATGATCAATGAATGTTATGAAGAAAAAAGATCTGAAAATAAAAATTATGTATTTTAAATGGTTCTTGGTAGTAACAGTATTGATAAAAAAAATATGATTACTAACTGTTATGACCTCCGATGGTAGTAATAAAAATGTATGAATAAAAACAGTATGAAAAATAAAATTATGAAGAGAGATTATTATGAACACAAATCGGTAGTAAGACAAAGAATAGGATTTAGAATTTTATGTGAGCCAATATAGAACCATTTTCAAGTTTTAAGTGAGACGAGTTACAAAATGGGACCAAGTAGGTAATGATTTAATGAAGGATGATAGATGATACCTCTTTCCACTATTTGATGCCCGTTTTGACCATCAATCCCTAATTTTTTTAAGTGACTCCTATGAATATAAAATTCCTGTTAAGTGTTACCATAGGGGTCACTTAAAATTAGGGATTGGTAGTGAAAACGGGCATGAGTCTCGGTAAAGTTGTGGTGCTTTACTGAGACTTCATATGGACTACTTGAGAGAATCCGAAGAATCACGCTGCACTGTTTTTTTCATTTCGTCAAAAGGTTGTAGATTTGATTCCCGCCTTAGGCAGTTCGATTGCTTTTCGAATTTAGTTTGAGATGCTTAACGCTAAGAAATTTTAATAACTGACCATCATAGTTTCGTAGAGCGCCGCGATGCATGGGTGGCGCAGCTTGGCCATGACTCTCGGCTCGCGGTGCAGGTTTCGACGCGCGTACTCTTCCTTTATGCACGTCAAGTCGATTATTTTGATCGCCACCTGCAAACCTTCGCGTCAACGTTTCGTCTAGTTACCTACCTTGCGGCTTTGGGGGACTATTGTTATCTAAATCTTGAGAATAAAATTCTTATATAGGTAATGCATTCCTCTTGCAGTCAAACTAAGACATCCTGTTTAAAACACAGTGATATCAGGTTGCTTGGACAAAATGATTTAATAGGTGTGTTGGTACTTATATAGGTAGGTATATTCCATGGTATATTCATTCACTATTTCGCTCGAAATGCGGCAAGTTTTGAAGCCCCAATAGTGCATTTCACTAAAAATTAAACTCGCAACTCCTTAAACAACATCAAGTTATTTCCGCACAACAGCTATATTGCTATCAATCTGTGGCGGTTGTGCAACAACCTCAGAAAACGGAACAAACCAGAAACCGTCAACGGGCGTAAATGTGTATTCATATAAATTACTCCAAATCGCACTAATTTGACTTTAGAGCAATTAGTCAATGGCCGGCGCGCGCATTGTTTACATATCCGTCAGATTGACACTTTATAATTAAACTAGCTTTCCGCCCGCGGCTTCGCCCGCGTGGAATTTTGTCTGTCACAGAAAAACTTTATCGCGCGCGTCCCTGTTTCAAAAACCGGGATAAAAACTATCCTATGTTCTTTCCCGGGACTCAAACTATCTCTATGCCAAATTTCATCAAAATCGGTTGCGAGGTTTAAGCGGGAAAGCGTAACAGACAGACAGACAGACAGACAGACAGACAGACAGAGTTACTTTCGCATTTATAATATTAGTTGGGATTAGTTGGGATGTTAGGAGTTAGATGATACTCAATACTCATTTGTTGATACATACATTGACACATGATACATTGATACTTTTTAGTTGCCGATATTTAAAGTAGGGAGCCTGTATTTTGCTAGGAAGATTATTTACACTTGGATTGTGATTAAGACTATAATTTTCCATTACAAAATGGAAAATTATAGTCTTAATCACATTAAACATAGGTACTGTCCCTCTTCAGTGACAATAACAAGGACTAGTCAACTAAAAAGCATGAAAAAAATAATTTTAACAAAAAAATTAAAACCGACGCCAACAATCACTTAAAAGTAGAAAATAATACGTCGTTATTTATTTATTAGGACAATATACCATGATTAATATTTTTGGAGTCGGTGCTGGTAAATTTAAAACCATTTCTTGAGCTTGGCACTAAGATATGACCGACTGACAGCATATTTTCTAATTTTGGTGCTTTAATATAAATTTTGGTGTTCTCTTAATTTTGGTGTAAGGAAAATCTAAAAAACTACTGGACAAAATTTAATGTCTTAATCATTTTTTTAACAGTATAAGTTTCCAATAAATTTGATCTATAATTAAAGAATAAAAATACACAAATAACAATTTCCACCAAAATTAGGCAAAAATATGCACTTGTTGAAATTCACCCTTATTGTTCCATTTTCTTCCCTAAACTTTGAATTTTTGACGAATTTCAATATCTAATTACTACATGACGTGACATATCATTGGAAAGAAGAGAAGCTAGAGATGTTTTTAAGATCATTGGCAATCTACTATCACCTTTAATTTTTAAATCGAATTCAAAGTTCAAATTTTTATCGTGGTTTGTACCTTTGTTAAACTTTCGCGGCTCGTAACTAGCTATCCAATCATTATCTGGATCTGAAATTAAATGTATTTGACTAAAGACATATTCGATATTAATATCAAATAACAAAAGCGGATAAAAACACGCGAAAAAAAATTTTTGGCAGTTTTTAGGTCAAATTTTGGAAAAAATTAAACAAAAACAAAAATATCAATTAAAATAAAAGAAGCTCACTTAGGGTCAGATGGGCGAACTTGTATTCTTAAAATGACCTTACCTATACACATTAATATTAAACAGTATGTTTTAAAAAAAATTTATAAGCAAGTATTTAACGAAAACAGTGGACGCAATTTGGTTTATTATTATAGAGGATAGGTATAGTTTGCGTCCATTGTGGACGCAAAGTGGAAGTTTTGTAAAATCGATGTAGTAATTCGCGTCCACCTTATTTTATTCGTTAAATATAAAAAATATTACCAAATTCATAATAAATATTATACCTTTTTTCATCATTAAACTGTAAAAATAGCTATCTATCCTAAAATTCACATAAAACAATATAAAACTTACCATCAAACACGCCGCTGCACACTAATTTTTATCTAAACATACAGCGCGTGTGAGCTTCCTTGTTGAACAGCCGAGACTAACTATTTTTCTAAACAGGAATGGTTGGACGCACAGGACTTTTGTCTATGTGTGCGTGCCTCTTATACATTGACGTATTAGCGGTAATGACTTTTCGTTTGATTGGTGTGTTAGTTGACTTGTTTTCGAGGATTTTTAAAAGGAGATCGGCAAAATGGACGCGAATTGGGCGATGGACGCGAACAGGCGAAATGACCCTACTATGGAAACTTTGCATATTCAACGACCTCTATCTCCGTATCCCCGCGTATTTCAGGGTTGTTGTCATACTATGAAATGAAGTACTAGTATTAAGCTTTAATTTAGTATACTTTTTGTTTCTGTTGGTTTAACGCCCAATATGCCCATCATCCTTTGGCCTCTGCCTGTACATCGGAATGTTTTGTCAGTTATATTTAACCAGACCAGCTTTATTTAGAAATCGCACGTTTATTGCATGATCTGGGACATTAGGGTTTGACTTGAGGGCATTAGAAATCTACCTTCTTGCCTATGATCCGGTGCGTGGCCTCCTCGACACGCGCGAAGTGCCCCTTGCCCAGTACTTTGCCAGTCATGAGGTAGTTGCCGACACTGTAAACCTGGTTTTTGCTCCGCATATTTGCTGGCTTCATATTTACTCACTAATTTCGACACATATTTAACTGGTTTCACGCTACTCAACTTTCTTGGAGACACGAAAAGCGTAAACAATCGCACGATTTGTAAACTGTACTTTTATAAACGTCATAATAATGTGACACACTCTTTTGTTTGGTCTTCGAAACTGGAACGGTGTTAGTGTCAAGCCTGACATTTAGAGGACCTATTTTTACCGCTCTGTGATCGCCAGTGTATCGGCATAGGAACTTTTTGTACGTACAACATCGTAAATAAAGAATTGGCCGCCAACGATAAGGCCCGGTCTCCACCGAGGCGGAGTGGTGCGGACTTGCGGAGCGAAGCAGAGAAGTTTTTTTTTAATAACCAATCAGATTCCATTATTTGCTCATCTCCACTCCGCTCCGCTTCGGTGGAAATGGATCGAGCGGAGAAGTGTCGGGTGCGGTTCTGGTACACTTGCGCGGAAAGCCATTTGCGCGTATGGACACTTGCGCGAAAAGACACTAGAGCGAATGGACGTTAGCGCGAAAGACATTTACGCGCATGGACACTTGCGCGAAAAGACATGAGCGCGAAAGACACTAGCGCGAAGGTAATATGCGCGAAAACAGTTTTCGCGTTATTAATCGCGACTTCTTCTTGTCTTGTCAGTCTGGGGCATTATTAGCTCCTGAATGACTGAAGCGATTTTGATTTTCCTTTTCTCGCTTGTATCTCGAAATGTAAATAAAATACCTAACATCAAATTGGCTTCATCATCCCAACTAATCCCAACTAATATTATAAATGCGAAAGTAACTCTGTCTGTCTGTCTGTCTGTCTGTTACGCTTTCCCGCTTAAACCTCGCAACCGATTTTGATGAAATTTGGCATAGAGATAGTTTGAGTCCCGGGAAAGAACATAGGATAGTTTTTATCCCGGTTTTTGAAACAGGGACGCGCGCGATAAAGTTTTTCTGTGACAGACAAAATTCCACGCGGGCGAAGCCGCGGGCGGAAAGCTAGTTATCATATAAATTCTTCTAGTCTAGTCACCTGTTAAAGAATCGGAACTGTAGTAGATAAACGTAATTTGATTTGAAGCACTAACACTCAACACAACTACTGCGATGCAAGCCTGCGAGCTTAGTGCAGAAGTTGTGGTCATCTATGAGAAATGCTGTTTGATTTATTATTAATATTATCTGTCTATTCGTCTATTCCACTTTGATTACCTGGCTTTGATCACCCAGGTGATCAAAGTTCACTCCAAGCGACAATTTGGTGTCCTTTCATATCCAATGGACAAGATGACCTGGGTGATCAAAGGACTCCAGTTAAATTATTATTTCAGTTTCCTTTGATCACCTTTAGATAAATCTGTTTGATTTCTGAATATAATATAATACTTATTAAATAATAAAATAAAATTAAAAATGGAATGGTATATTTGTATCAAAAACATATGGCACTATCTAACATTTGGTTTATAACATGATGTACCTAAATCTGTTTGTTTACAATAACTCTTAAAACTTAATAAGGTATAAAAATATAGTGAAACGCTTTATTACTTAAAGTAGGAAACGCGATTCATTAAATAATAATCTATTAATTTTAATTAATATTGTACGAGCACGATCGTACATCCTGCTGCACCGTCAGCATCGACTGCCGGGCGACCCATGAATATTGCCATTCTTATGACGGCGCATGACTTTTGTTCTTGAATGAAAATTCGTTTTCTTGCTTTAGTTTGCAAATATTGTACCAAAGTTTGTCGAAATGACTTTTGTGTTGTGTAATATAGCACGAACTTCAGGCGTCGAAAAATAACATTCACTATACATTATAGGTATGTTCTGACTGTCTCTCGCTAGTCTTTCAAGGTAATCATGGAAGGGGGCTTCAAGACATCTTGTCAATATCAATGCTGAGCCGCACAATAACATCCTAGCAAAATTCCAAACACCTACACTTTTAAAACTTGCGTCTACTAATACAAATTCTAGTGGCTCTGTCAAACCAACGCACATGCGGTCTTTGTCGACGTGCACGAAATTATCGCCTTCATAACTTTGCAATGCGTCCCTCAACATTTGGAAATCTGAACCAGTCGTGAGGTCGAGGACGATTCGGCGGCGATCTTCTAATGGCGTCTTCGCCCACACCTCTTGCCGATCCATTACCTCATCACAATTTGGTAAATCGTCCAAGACATCAAGATAATCGTCGTCTATCATGTTTGCGTAAATAGCTTGCGAAGCCTGCACCGGGCCGTCGAAGGTACCATAGCTGTTGATCCACACGACTGAAGAAGGAGCATTGTACGCGATCTCATTAGCTTGTGCAATGTCGCTAGCCCACAGCGACAAGTACTTAACCCTGTGCTTTTTCACCAGCGATATCAGTTCCTTGGTAGTCCTGTACGCTTCGATTGGAACCATGGGCCCGACGGCTTCGGGATTTCCCGCGTAATCAACAAGGAATGTCTTGTCGTCGTACTGGAATGCGTTTGCGCAGAGATGCTTTATTGGGGCGAGAATTTGATCAGCTCCGTCTGCTTTGAGGCTAGCCTTCCAAGAGAAGGCTTTCTTGAAGCCCGCGTATACGCTCTCTTGCACCAGAACGCGACTGAGTTTCCATGGGTACTGGAATAACACAAACACCACATTATCATATAGCGAGAATCAGAAATAATAAAGAAAAATTGTTTGAGCCTAGGAGCAGACCACCGACTTTTAGTTGGCCGATAGTTGAATCAGGCTGTTGGCCTGTTGATTAGTATGAACATGTATGGAAGTGCGCACACTACACCGTTTTGGTATCGGCCGATTCTTCATATAAATTAGAATCGGGTCCAACTAAAAATCGGTGGTCTGCGCCCTGGCTAAATGGACCATGTGTGCTGAGCATGCTCTAGGGTAGAACTCCGAAAATAACGCCTAATATTGGCAATATGTTTTAAAATAATAGTTTATCTGTAGAGATTTGTCCATGTAGACCAAGTATGATTCAATTTCAACAAGAAAATCCATAAGACGCATTACAAATCTGTTACTTTATCAAGAGGTTATCGCGGAATCTTATACAGGGTGTCCTAAAAAGTAGTGTCAAGCCGAAGCCCAGAGGTAGAGCATCACTAGGGCTACCCGAATCACCGTGACTTTTGATAGATGTCGAGTTATGTTTTTTTTACAACGTACAGGTTTTTAGTTTACATTAGTTTTATGGGTATACTTCTGAATAAGCTAGGCCTAGAATTCATCTAATAACAATAAAAAACTTGACTATTCGCGCATGTAACTTGACTATTCGCACCTCAGTGACCAAAAAAGTGCCTAAGCACAGAAATTTAAAACAATCGTAACTCGAAAACTATCAATAATCGCGGAACATACAAAAGGGTGATTTGGATAGCCCTAGTGACCTCTGGGCTTCGGCTTGACACTACTTTTTGGGACACCCTGTATAGAACAAACAATATGCTTTACCCTAGTGGTAGTCTTCAAGAACGTATCGATGGCGGAATCTATGTCGCAACCCTCGGTCACCACTCCTATACATCCCGTGGTCACAGCTGAAACAACAACCAGAGTTATGAGCTTTTATGTGTTAAATTAACGAATTAGGAATATTCTAAGTTTTTATGCCCCAGCGGCCATCAGCTCTACGAGCTATGTGTCCCGCCCACAGCCACTTATGTTTAGCAATCCTGCGGGTTATGGCGGATACTTTGGTTTTCTTGCGGCTCTCCTTATTTCTGATTCGATCACGCAGGTAACCTCCGAGAGCCCGCCATCGGATGACCCTTTGGGTGACCTTGAGCCTTCTTATGAGGCCAATATCCTTTAGTTTAGTTAGGCCCGATTCGACCAAACTTTTATCCTAGAATAACTCAGGAGTCAATGTGCCAGTTATACCAGGGTATAACTGGCACATTGACAGTTTCAGTATGGGAAATATGTCAAAACTGACGATTTGTTCTGAGATTAATATTTACTCTTGTTTGGTCGAATCCACCCTTCTTAGTTCTTAGTATAAATATTTCATAAATTTTGTTCGTCCCATTTATCTTGGACCGAACGAAAAACAAATTAACATAACTTACATAAAATATTCATTGGGATTTTTTTTGTCTCTAGTTCATCAACGGACTCCACAAAGACTGTAGAAATATTATCGAATCTGCAAATAATGAACATAATTTTTGTATTACAATATAAATCATAAACAGACAAGATTCAATCCTACTAATATTATAAATGCGAATGTTTGGATGACCGGATGTTTGTTACTCTTTCGCGCAAAAACTACTGAACGGATTTTAATGAAACTTTACAGTATTATTGTTTATAACCCAGAATAACATATAGACTATAATTTATGATGATCCGTGACAAACGAAATTTCACGCGACTAGCAAAAGCTAGTAGGAAAATATGCATCCATTATTGTTCAATAGAATTGTTCTATTAATGTGAGTTACACATGGTGAAATAATAATAACCATTAAAATATAAGAAATATTGTTCTAAAAACTGTAACACAAACTGGCAAATAATGATAGTACTATTATTGATAACCTTTTCAATTTGGCCTTAATCTCTGAAGTAGTTTTAGTTGCTGACAGGAAACCACTATCTCACAATATACTCTCAAACATTCCGTACTAGTGGTGGTCGATTAGAAACTAAGTATTTTAACTACACTCGGCGTCAATAAATCGCACCTTCCGCCACAATAATTTTGAAGATTGTCCTCTAATACAAACATGGTGCTCCACCAATATTAGTGCCCGTTGAAAGCCCAGTAAAAAAACTTAAATCAGATTTTTTTTTTTAAACGACTAACAAGTACAATAAATGTGACTTGAAAAAATCTAATGTTGCTCCTACGTACACACAATGTGGCAGCTACGTAGGCCAACTTTTGGTCATACAACCAAAGAATGATCTCAGTTGTCCTCTTCATCAGTTGGATTGGATAGCGATTTACCCCAATTGAATCGTTTTATAACAATGAAAGTTGGCTTAAGCGTAACCACCTGTCACTTTAAGCAGTAACATGGAACTCTTATAAAGGCATATTTTTGGGGTACCAACCTTTCCTTTAATGAACTAAAGCTTAGAACTAGGTTTTCAAATGATACCAGTATTGGTGAAAAGTGGGGTTGCATACGCTTGAAAGTGTTTGATGCGGGAGGTGCGTTTTTTTTTACGTCGAGTGTACCTATATCAAAATAAGATGAAGGTAGGGCCTTCTAGTGGAGAGGCATAATACGCTCTAGTGGATATGTAATTTTATGCATTTTCTGGTACAAAAAAGAAGCTGTTTACTGTCCAATAACTCACCCAACGCTGTGACACAATTCTTTGAACAAGCTACAGACGGCTGCGGTATTTTTGGTGCATACAATTTCTATATCTCGCACCCCCCTTCCCATCAGCTGCATTATGGAGCCAAGCTTCGCGAGTGGTGTGTTCTCACCCATCGTTAAGTAGTCTATAAAATATAGTAATACAAGATTTAGTATCCACATCTAAGATGTCTGAAAAGTTTCCATATAACATCGTTGACGAGTGAAAACCTCGGGAGTACCATAAACAAACATTTTCAGGAGAGAGAAACATCTTTTCTTGAATATTTTTACGAGGTTTTAATTGAACACAATAGGTGGCACTGCAATCATTCCATTCGAATATAGGTGAGCTTGAAATGTGTGTTGAGAGGTTTTCTTACTTTAAATTAAAGTGTTTTTGGTAAAAATTCAACTTACAAGGTTTTCACTCGTCAACGAAAATAAGTACCTTCATATCAAAAGAACTGTAACTGTTTGTTTATTACAATAATATATCTTATTTATAGATATTCTGTAAGTTAGATACAGGCAGGGTACAAAATTTTACTAAAACAAGGAAGCGGTTAACTTACCATAGTTAAGAAAGAAATCGCTAAATTGGTTGGTTTGTTTTGAACTGTTGCATGTAAAATTTTGCACAATAAGTCTTATGTCATAGTCTCGTACTTCATTCACTGGAATTTTACGTATTAAGTACTCCATCTGACAAAAAGTTTCGGCATGTTTTGTTACCTCTGTTGCCAGTCTTTTGAATTTTTCATTGAGTTGATCCAAGTACTCGTATAAATTTGTCTCTCTACCTAAAAGATTAAATTATAGATAAGTAGTAGATATCATGTATTGAAGTACCCAAATACAAAATAAACATTATTGATTTTGAAAATATAACTTAAATATGAACTGTAATGAAGGAGAAATGCTATTACAGTAGAATCCCGATTATCCGGATGAATTAAAACCAGGGGTGTTCCGGATAGTCGATTTCAAAGTAAAATCAAACAATAATAAATTAAGTTTTTACAATAGAAAGAGTATTCAATACCTACTTCATTTAGAGTTTTTAGAGTCTAAAAATTTAAATTTTAGATCATTGGATGAATCCATTTCTTTTAACAATGAACTAAGACGAAGTCCGGACCGTGTTACGGTGGCGGCGCCTTCCGTTTTTATGGGTTCAGACCCTATATCGGTAATTAGAAACTGTGAAGAATGAGTCGGGATAATCGAGATTCTACTGTAATTAAAAGCCTAGGTCATCAAAATCTCATTTTACCATTATGCAGGAAATTATTCAATATCCTCAGATCACAGGCATGTTCACAATATGGTTCACACACATCACACTTACAAATTACAAGTTGCAATATATTTCGAGAAACTTACCCGATAATGGTGACTCTGCTAACTCAAAACAGCAGTTAACATCATAAAAAATAGTATTACCATATCCATCCTTGTTAGATTTTTTACCAGACTCTTGGTTCATTGGAAACTGATAGTTATTCTTCTCAAAATAGGACTGAAATATAAACACATCACAACTGTGTTAGGTGATAATAATAGATAATGAATGCATTAGAGTCAAATAATTTAACCTTTTACATATCATATAATAATATTTCCATGAGAAAATAAATAAATAGGTATTGCTTACCTCTGCTAACTCAGTATCAACCTCCATCTCATCAAATTGAAATTCATCCATTTAAATTAAATTGTCGAGACACTCACAAAGATAATACACAATTGAGTCCGAAGACAGAATTAAAGTGTCGCTATCTGTGTGTAGCTTGGAGATAAAAAATTCCGAATAGCAACAACACAAACTCCACGAGTCTGTGACAAACACAACAACAACAAAACCAAGCTGTCAAAACTGTCAATCAAATTGTCAAACGAAATTAAGGGCGTTTGGGCGAAAATAGCATTGTTAGCGCTAGTAAGAAAAATGGCGTCCTTTTAGCGGTAAGTGCTATTATATAAAAAAAATATGGGAAAACGTCACTTTTGAAGTCAACAAACGTGTTCGCGCCGAAAACATTCCAAAGTTTTCGGCGGTTGCCATGGCGATTGCCATTTTGCTAACAATTTCTAATAAATTCTATTTTCGGCCAACCGCCCCCATGTGTGTGTGTGTGTAAAAATAGTGATGTACGTCATGTCGCTTTTGACATGAAGTTCGATATCGATAAATCAATTTGTTTATAAAAAAAATGTGTTTTTCTTAAAGTTTATTTAATGGCCTTTCAAATAACGCCAATAATGGTAGAGCACCATGATCGTGTCAGAAGAAAATCTTTAGCTTAGGCGCAGACCACCGATTTTTTGTCGGCCGATAGTGTAGTCGGGCAGCAAAATCAGTATGGAGATGTATGAAAGTGCGCACATTTCACCGATTGGGTATCGGCCGATTCTTCATACAAATTACAATCGGGCCCAACTATGGGCCAACTAAAAATCGGTGGTCTGCGCCTACGAGGCTTAAAGTTACTCTCGCGATTTCTTTGACGCCGAGTGTACTTAGGTGTACTTTTAAAAATAGTTGGCCTTGTTAGCAGACGCCAATGGATAATAAATTAAGATTTATTTTCGTGTAGGTAACTTTCTCCGATATTTTGCATAAAGTTCTCTCCAGAACACAAATGATTCTGCACGCCACAGAGGAACGGTTTTCATATCACGGTCTATGAAAAGGGCACGCTGATCCATCGGAGTCACTGGTGGCCACTTCACTGGTAGAAGCTCGCTGGTTACTGGTGTTGGATCTCTGGAATTTGGAGATGATGAAATTTAGAATAGTTTTTTTCTAAAACTTTTCTTCTACATACCTACCTACTTACCCATATTTTGCGAAATTGGTCCACATTGCAGTCATTTTCTCTATCATGTTTGTTTCAAACAAATTAGGAATAATTTCTTGACTGAATAAATAAAATAGCTCATCACCATGCGTTGCCCCAGTCATTCTTTGCAGACCAGCACTCAGTTTTGCTATGTTTCGACTACCGTCATAACCAAATAAATAATGCCATATTGGCCTGCTGCTTGTTTGCATTATCACATTTGTTTCTTCAATTAAAGGGTAGTTGAAAAATGGTTCTCCATAATATTTGGATATTTGATACATTAATGAATCTGTTGATACATCATTTTTCCCCCCATATTTTTTTTTCAACTTTGTGACTATAGCTTCCCGCACCTCTTTTGATGGGAAAGATAGGTCTCTTGGAAGCGCCTTTTCGAAGTCTACCTTTTTAAGCATTTCAGTATCATCTGAGCCTGCAAACAAAATACCTTCCTCCGTGTTACTTCCTACCATCATTGGCACCTTGTTGTATTTTCCTTCAATTAATATATTGTAAGGCAAATCTGTTAAAAACGGTTCTTCTCCTTCTATGATTTGTTCAGCGCATGGCGAGAATATGATTGCTGATATGACTCTTAATGTACCTTCCATTCTTGGCACCATTGTCACAACCAATTCAGAAAGTGTTTTGTTTGTAAAAAACTTGAATATTTCATAGGGATCTTTGCTATCAAGGCCCATTTCTTTGGCAAATAAGCTTGCCATGCGTACATTCTCGTACTGGAACGACCACTCTGAAAGAGAGGAGCCACTTTGCACGATAGCTTTATGGAAGAGGCCCTTGGACATTGGCGAAAGGACGTGCAAAGCGACAGAAGCTCCTCCAGCACTCTCGCCAAAAATGGTTACATTATCAGGGTCACCGCCGAACGCCCTGATGTTCCTTTGTACCCACTTCAACGCTGCAACTTGGTCTTTCATGCCCGCGTTTCCTGGGGCTTCTTTGATACCCAAGCACAAGAATCCAAGAACACCTAATCTATAATTCAAAGTGACTAGCACGACTCCTTTGTTAATCAAGTAGTCTGGACCATACATGAAGCGTGACGACGACCGTCGAATATATGCTCCTCCATGAATAAACACCATTACCGGTAATGGTTTCTCCACATCCACATTCAGAGGTGTGTAAACGTTGAGTATCAAACAGTCTTCTTGGCCAGAAGTAAAGTTTGACCCATGAGACCATGATTGTGTGCAGCGTATGTGGTCGTCGATCGCTTCAAATATTCCATTCCATTTTGGTTCAGGGCCAGGTGCCTGCAATATTAACGTAAGGCTCATCCAAAGGTAGCTAGAGGAACCTGACCAGAAAGTTCATCACCTTTTTCATCATCATCATCATTTCAGCCATGTCCACTGCGGAACATAGGCCTCCCCCAATGCTTTCTATATTGATCGATTGGTAGTGGGCTGCAGCCAGCGCATCCCTTTTCACTAAGGACATTTTGCTGAAGATGGCATGAACGCGTTCCCTTATGTATGTATAGAAAACGGCACATCAGGTTAAACGTGCCATCTTATGTATTTATAAAGTGTTAAAAGACTGTTACCTGAAATCGCTGTTGTACAGTGGCGTAGGGAATGGCGAGATAACGCGCGTGCGAGCCGTCAGGAGAGACGGAGCCGCGCAGCCAGCCGCCGCTCACGCGCACCGGCGGCGTCGGCTGCTGCAGCAGCCGCGCCGCCCACAGCGCCCACAGCACCACCCACTTGCTGCGAGCACGCATGCCGGCTTCTGAAAGCGAACATCATCATCATTTCAGCCACAGGACGTCCAGTGCTGAACATAGGCCTCCCCCAATGCTTTCCATGTCGATCGATTGGTAGCGGCCTGCGTCCAGCGCTTCCCTGCTACCTTTACGATGTCGTCGGTCCACCTTGTAAGTGGACGTGCTTATTATTATTTAAAAAAATGCCTAGACACTAAGTACTTACTGGATTGTCGCACTCTTTCTTTCCATTAAATGTAACGTGATGGTGATGCATGTGTCTTTTGTAATTACTTAATTAAATGTATTTTATAAAACATTGAAACTGAACTGAAACAAAACACCAGCACCCAAACAGAAAAAAGCAATATGAATGAGTTAGAAATACTTAACCATGACGGGAACGAGACGACGCACTTCAAGATCATTGGGTTAATACCGCGTTTTTGCGGTGTCTTTTTTCGTTACTTTTCGCTTATTAATACTTAATTTACATACCGCCGTATTATGTCAAGCTAAACAATGCATCATCCTACTAATTTTACGTAGTTGTGTAGGCACGTCGAGTTTCGAGAAAACGTTGTAATCTGATGATCTCTTAACATTCCCCCCAGAAAGGTCTGGTGCCTCCCCCAGGATGTTAGGCTACCAATTTGAAGATGGTACTTAGTTGACTGTGCTAAACTGCTAACCATGAGCTAGCTATTAATCGCACTCCCCCCCGTGACATGGCATGTCAGGGGCACGTATTTTTCTATTCAATGAACATGGTAAATTATCCACGTGTGCCAATTTTGAAATCGCCCGCACGCAGCGGATTCTTTACTTAGGTACCTAAATCGATTGTTTTTTTTAAAGTAAAGCAATTGTTTTTCTCTTGTGAGCTATTTATGATCATAATGTTCTCATTCATTAGTCATCATCATCATCATTTCAGCCATAGGACGTCCACTGAAAGACTGAAATTTATAATGATCTGTGAAAAACTTAATTACACGCGGGCGAATCCGTGAACAAAAGTTAGTTATAGTATCTGTATGAAGGAAAATAACAAAAATCTTTTATTGGCACAGTATTTATGTAGAAGAAGACAACTGCATAGTATTTTTTCTGTGACATGTTGTAAGCATAGCCGGTTTTCCTTCCAACTGTTAAGCACAATGGAAGGGCGATCGGAAGGCTCCACTTAAAAATAAAAGAAAGAAAACGGGCATTGTTTTCACCATCAATCCCTAATTTTTAAGTGACCCCTATGGTAACATATCAGGAAATTTGTTTTCATAGTGTTCACTTAAAATTAGGGATTGACGATCGATGCAATAAAAATACAGGGTAAAATTTTTACAGATTTTAATCGGTTCGATTCCCGGGTGTGGCAAGCGTTGAATGCACTTCGCTTTCTTTTTAAAAATAAAGGAATGTTACGTACGTGTTTATGTACCTACTTTCCCTTCAGGTGTAATTTGAAAACTTATTTTTCTAAACAACTTGATAAAATCGTATTGCCTAAGGTGGGAATCGAACTGCCGACCTTTCCCTTGGCGGGCGGCTTAATTTTCGAGATGCGACTCTTCATAAAAACTAAAAAACTAAAATTAAAACTCTTTTATCAATGTTATTTTGTTGTTAATAAATTTTCAATGAAATAGGTACCTATCATAAAGCGTCCGTCGACATACACGTTGTATTTGTCTTAAAAAGTTTATCAGTTTCAATGTGTAATTGATGAAAGTGCGTAACGTACAGTAGAATTAGTCCTACTGAAAGAAAACTGCGCTATGTTGTTAAAACGCTGGTCATCGCACTCTCCAGTCGACTTTGAGCGCACAAGCAAATTATAACCTTAATACACAAAATTGCCCCTTCTCTTTCTTGTAAGCGAGTTGTTGAACGAGTGTGAATGCTATAGCAAGGTAGCTGGAGCATGCGTATGCGCGGATTTAAGGTGACGTGAGACGTGCGTGATACGTTTACAAGTGAAGGAACGGTGTTTTGGTGAAATTGTGAAGAGAAATTGTGATGAAAATGTGAAATTATAAGTGTAGCAGGTACAATAATTATTTTATACTTAGGTATGTACGAGTAGTGTTGATTGACCTACTCGTTTAGGCTACGCAAGCAATTTTATTGGTGACCTGTATTTTAGTTCGTTACATTATCAATTTTACATTTAATTTACGTTATTTTTATTAATTTGGACAACCAATAAGACAAACAAGTAGGTAGGTAGGTATATAAGGAAATAAATAATTTTAGGTACCTACATAAAAATAAGCTAGGAGCTAAAGTGTAGGAAGTATAATGTATAAAATGTTATTAAGTTTTTTTATCGATGGGCATAATAAATAATTTATTTATACTGCACTAAAGCATTTATACTGACGTACTTACGTGCCTTTCTTTTTAGATCAATATCGATATCTTGTGTAAAATTGCAATAAGTACCTACTTATCACTTATGGACTTATAAGTACCTAGTTAGAAATAATAATTGATTAAACATTTACTATAATCATCAACAGGTAGGTAGGTAACCCTTATCACGTTAATATAGGCCTACTTACGAGTACTTAGGCGATAAACATTTCGTCAATAAATTAATCAGTTGTATTATCATCGCATTAGGTATCTTATCAATTATTTAAAAAACAACAGGATTAGATGTAGGGATAGACGACAGCACATCTTGACACGGTGGCATCGTAAAGCGATTAGATTAAGAAGTGTATAGTTAATAAATATAATCTAGTATCGCTATACAGTTCCCAACAAATGTGGCACACAGAAACAGGTTAAAAGAGGCGCGCGAAGCGCGGTAGTAGAACTAGTAACTTAAAACGATCCTTCTACAATACATAATAATAAAAATGCGAAAGTTTGTGAGGATATGGATACCTATGGGTTGTTTGTGCTCTTTCACGTAAAAACTACTGAACGGATTTTGATGAAACTATTATAAAAGCGAAAGGTCACTGATTGATTGACTGAATGACTCACTCACTCATTACGAAATCTCAGAAACTACAAGTGCTAGGAGTCTCAAATTTTGCATGGAGGTTCTTTTTAGAACGTAGGTTAGAGACGGGATTTTGCAAAATTCAACCCTTAAGAGGGTAAACGGGAAGTCGCCGGAGCAGCGGCGGCCGCTAGTACATAATTTATCATCATCTAACACAGTGTTTTTCAAACTTTTTCATAACACGACCCCCCTAGTATGAAAAAATATTTCGCGACCCCTCGACCTTTCGATTTTCTATAAATCTATCTTTAAAACTTTACTGTTTTTTTTACTGGGGTAGTTTTTACGATCTCTCGCGAGTCGCGACCCCCATAGAGGCTTTGCGACCCCCCGACCCACAGGTTGAAAAACACTGATCTAACACAATATTGGCAGATTTCAGAGAACAATGTCATAAGTCACATAAGATGACGCGCGTGAAGTGGTTGGTACTGCTGTCGCTGTACGCGGCCCGCTTCGCGCAGCATCCGACGGCGCCGGTGCGCGTGAGCAACGGCTGGCTGCGCGGCGTCGTGCCCAACGACGGCACGCATGCGCAGTACCTGGCCATTCCTTACGCTACCATGCAGAACAGATTCCAGGTACCGAGGGCTCATTTATCTTTGTTTTTAAAGGATATTTGATTGCGTATTTGAAGCACACTGGATTCGCCAATGTCGATAGAGTGGAGTTTGAAGTTTGACAGTATTAGCGCTCACCAGAGTCACCAGTTAGCCCCAAAACTGAACATGGTTTTGCGAAATTATAATAACAGACGCTTCCCTTCAAAATAAAAATAAGTAAACAGACTGTAAAACCAGTTCATTTAAAAATTACAGGCACCAGGACCCGAACCTACCTGGGAAGGCATCAGAGACTTCAGCGATGAGCACGTCCGCTGCACACAAAGGTTCACAAGCTCCGCGATAGCAGGCCAAGAAGACTGCCTCACTCTCAACGTTTACACGCCAGTCCTCCCGTCCCCAGACCTTCACCCGGTCATGGTCTTCATCCATGGAGGCGGTTTTCGAGATGGCTCCGGCTCCCCTTTCCTCTATGGCCCTCAATATTTCATCAGACATGACGTCATTCTAGTCACATTTAACTACAGACTTGAAGTCCTTGGGTTTCTCTGTCTCGGTATCAAAGAAGCGCCTGGCAACGCTGGCTTGAAAGATCAAGTTGCAGCGTTACGATGGATCAAGAAAAACATCAAAGCTTTTGGAGGCGATCCTGATAATATAACGATATTCGGAGAAAGTGCCGGCTCAGCGTCGGTGATGTACCATCTTATATCGCACATGTCACGAGGACTGTACCATAAAGCTATCATGCAGAGTGGTTCAGCCATGTCCCCTTGGAGTTTTCAATTTGAGCCTCTTAAAACAGCTAGTTCATTAGCTTATCAATTGGGCCTTGAAACTGAGGACCCTCACGAAATATATAAATTATTCATGAGTTTCACTCCACAAGAGTTAATAAAAGCCCGTGTACCGAGAAAAGAAGGTGACATAGTCTTGTCCGAGAACATATTCGTTCCTTGTGTGGAAGATAAGTTGCCAGGTGAAGAGCAGTTCTTATCAGATATACCGTACAACATAATGTCAAAAGGTCTCTATAACAAGGTTCCAATTATCATTGGATATAATAGTGCGGAAGGATACATGTTTATTGGAAAGGAAAACGACACGACGTTGTCGAAGTATAGCTTTGTGGGCGGAATGCCCAGAGACCTTGAATTCCCGACTGAAGAAGAAAAATTGAAGACCGCCCAGAACTTGAAAGAACTGTACATGGGGGATGAAGAAATAACAAAAGACACTCTGGACAAGATTGCACACTTTGTTGGAGACGCAAGTATATCATTTCCGGTGGTTTTTGCAACAGATTTGTTTGTAAGAACTTCTGATAAACCGGTGTTTTCGTACAAGCTGTGTTACGATGGGTGGATGAATTTTGCTAAACGATACTTCGGGTTTGAATCCTGGCCAGGGGCGACCCACGCCGATGAGTTGTTCTACATGTTCAAGATAAAAGTGCCGGTGCTTCTCCACGAATACATAGAGTGGGATATTATACAAAATATTACAACTATGTGGACCAATTTTGCTAAATTCGGGTAAGTTTATTTTTAAATTGTAGAATATACAAATATAGCCTAGGTCGTTTTTTCTAGAAAAATAATTTGTATTTTGTGTTATTGAGACCTCATAAAAGTGATTATTACTAAATGTTGAACCTTAAGAATGAAATGGATACTAAGATGTTATAAGAATATTTTTAGATTATTTAATATTTATAATTTTCTATTTTTTTTTCAGTGTCCCGACGCGGCAGTCTACGCCTCCACTTCCAAACTGGCGAGCCACAGACAAGGCAGACCCTCATGTTTTGGTCATAGACAAGGAGTTTTCCATGGCGCCTCTATGGGGAAGCGGAATTCTACGCTTCTGGAATAGTACTTATACCAATTATAGGAGAAAAAAATGAGAATTAAAAGAATTGTTAGGTTATTAAAAGCGGCGTAGTACTTGACTTTCACTGGTTTGGTTTTTGTTGGCGGTCAAGCTGTAGATCCTTGCTACACAGGAGTTGCAGCTGCGGGAACGAGTCCCGTATAAGGCGGCCATACATGTGCCAGTACAGTCGCACAGCATTTGATTTTTTCTTTTTAAAATAACATTCTTGCCAACTTGTAAAAAAGAAAGTAAAATGTAAAAATCTTTTACAATAAAGTAAGGTTTTAGTTTCTAAACTTTGAAGAAATATTTAAAAAAATATTTTACTTGTAAAAATTGTAGTACCTAAACAAACACTAAGGGTGGGATGCACCATCTTAATTTAACTTTGACAAACGTCAAAAGTCTGTCAAACTCCATACAAAATACACCGGTTATCGTAATAGTAGCACAGAATAATAATAAGTACTACGATAGTAGTTACTGTTAAAGTTAGGTGGTGCAACTCAGCCTAAGAGTGTCAAAAATCTATACGTTTTATGCATTACAAAAATGAAAATATGTAACAAACAATCTAAGCTTTGCTCTTAATTAAAAGTAAATAATGATAAATTATTATTTATAGAAATATTATATTAACTACTCAAGTGGATTTATTATAGCTATTAATAACTATGGGCATTGTTTCTTGTGATATTAAAATTAAATGAGATTGTTGTAATTATACTTAATTTTATCTCAATGTGGGTATGGCTTAAAATTATAACTAGTAATTTAAGTTTAAGGAATAGTAAAGAATAACGATTTGTAGCCTATTTTTATTTTATATAAAAGATGTTCTAGATCAGTGTTTTTTAACCCCATAATATGTATGGGTGTACGCAGCCTTTTATACGGACCATTGAACAATAATAAATAAATGGTTTTTTATTAAGGGGTCCTTAAAATTGTGCTTGATTTCCTAAGGAATCCTTGGATCAAAAAGGTGAAGAAACGCTGTTCTAGATTGATCTGGCTGCGAATGTTCGCCTAGAAACTAGGCTCTAAAGAAAAGGCTTTTTCACTTTCTACTCACAATAATGAAGAATTTATTAGAAATGTAACCGGATTAGGAAAATATATTTTTGGAGCATTTTTTTTCTCAATTTCTACACACCTACATGTATTTGTAACTTTATCATAATATATAAGTATTGTTTATCTACAATAAATGTTGGGTCTTACACTGTTATTATTTTGTGTTTTTTCAACTGATTTAACTAGGTACATAGTTTTCTACAGCCTACCTTGGTATTATTTATTTATTTATTTATTTAATAACAATCTTAGCTCTAACATTACAGGTTACCCCAATGCGACAGAGTAGATTAATTAGTATTATTTAACAATTAAAATTGCCGCTATGGCTATTATAAGGCAAAGAAAGTCACGGGTCATGGAGAAATAAACAACGAAATAATAGAAATAAAGAATAACCAAAAAAATAAATAATTAAATATGAACACACGCACACGTCAAAATAAGACACCTTTTTGAAGTTTTTGTTCCTTTGACTTAATAAAAAAAAAATTTAGCTAATTGCAAAAAATCTGCCATATTCTGTGAAATCGTCCGGAACCCTTTAAATTCGCGTTCGCACTCATTTTTTACTGAGTGCAAGTCTCCTGCATCCAATGTCAAATGTTGGCATACTGGCCGGCCAAGCGTCCATCAGTGACCAGCCTTGAGATCTTGTGAAAGGCTGCTTAAGTGCTTAGTGCACTCCGGTCAGTCGGCGACGAAACGCCAGCCGCGTCATACGAAAAAACTCTTAAAAACACGTTTTTAATTTTTGAGACTTGCACCGGTTTGCACTGTGACGTGCCGCGCTGTTGCCGCGATGCTTTTTGTCAAAACAAAACTTTGTGTTAGTGAAATTGTGATATTGAATTGTGCATTTTCTTAAGTAAACACAGACTAGGTTACTTGGTAGAGTATTGGTATTGGTACATGGCAGGCAAAAACAGTAGGTACCATAAAAATTCTGTAAAAATCAGGTATTATTTGAAGGGATCAGGGAATCAGGGAAGCGCTGGATGCAGGCCGCTACCAATTGATCAACATGGAAAGCATTGCTGCATTGGGGGAGGCCTATGTTCAGCAGTGGACGGCCCATGGCTGAAATGATGATTATGATGATTAAGTATGTTATAAGTATGTATAATATTAATTTTTCGCTGCTGCACCGTATATTATTTACGTTCATATAGGTACCATTAATTACTCGTAGAATTCGTCATAACATTGCTATTTCAAGTCGACAATAACCTTTTTTTGGGGTATCATCAAAATGTCTAGTTGTTTGGCAACATCTGCGGCGCCGGCGCATAGCGTTGCGAAAACATAGATAAAGCGCCAAGGCCGAGGACACTGCGTTCAAGTACCTACAGACACCACAAAGCTAGGTCCTTACGCTTTAGCCAAACCAACGCGTGCAGATCGCGTCCGCGATGGCGATGGCGATCACTATCTAGATCGCCGCGTCCAATGACAGGACGCGTTGATGTGAACTCTACAAAACAGGACTTTTCCCACCTCTCGTTCCTACAACTCCTGTGTAGACAGGATCTACAGCTTGACCGCCAATAAAAACTCAACCAGTGAAGGTCAAGTTTGTCCCGGGGGATAGTTAACTGTCATTGGACCCGCAACGAAATTAATCAGAAGAACACAGGAGGAGTTCGAAGTTAAGGTTCGACTTCCCTCCGTTGCAAAGCGGATGACAGGTGACAAACAAAGGTTTATTAGTAACCTTTGTGAAAAGATATGCACCAC
This sequence comes from Ostrinia furnacalis, assembly GCF_004193835.3. Lineage (NCBI taxonomy): Eukaryota > Metazoa > Arthropoda > Insecta > Lepidoptera > Crambidae > Ostrinia > Ostrinia furnacalis. The sequence continues at coordinate 94,390 of NW_021136742.1, read as the reverse complement.
GGACAATGAACATCAAGTAATTCTATAAGTTCATACACGACAATCGCCATCGCGCACGCAGGCTGCACGCCTTGGTTTGGCCGTGTTTGGCTGAACCTTTAGGCATTTCGCACCATGTTTTATTCGGACCGTGGTGTGAATCGGCCAAGAACTGTTACTGAATGGAACTTTTCGCACTAGACTTGGAGCGGTGCGAATAGAATTCGTTGGAATTCTTGTGCGATTCACAGCACGGTGTGAAAGGCATGTGCGATTCATACCGTAGGAAGGAATGCCAGGATCACAGGAATCAAACGCGTTTAGAAATTCCAGTTTACCACATCCTTTCATCATCATCATCATTTCAGCCATAGGTACCAACCGGCCATTGTGGAAATCATTGGGAGAGGCCTATGTTCAGCAGTGGACGTGGACGTCCTTGTTTTAACAAATTATAATTTAAAGTCATAAAGGTCATTTATTTTCTGCAAATAGGCTTTAAAAAAGCGCTTTTACACGTCCCAGTATACCTTTAACCCTCCCACTGCTTCTGGACAATAAATGGCCATACTCTAAACCAGTGCTGAGAAAACGCAGAATTTATAAAAAGGCGAAAGTTTGTGAGTGTGTGTGTATGTTTGTTACTTCTTTACGTCTAAAAAGGCTGGAGAGATTTTGGATTTCTGACACCCTGGATTAACACTTAGGCTACGTTTTACCGCGGGTAACACCGCGGGGCACAGCTAGTATGCCTATAAAAGTGTTAAGGTCGGCAAGACTACTTATTCCTATTCCGTTTAGTATACTTCCTTGATTGCCTCACATCCAGGACATGTAGGTACTTTACTCGTATTACTATTGTTTCGAAATGTACTTCCCATCAGCATAATAGAGTAATTCCTTACAGATTTGTATACATAATACATACTAAATATTTTTGTTCTAAAATAGCCCCTAACGATGTCCCAGTGTTTAGCTTGTAGTGCAAGTATTCCGTACATACAGCATGTCCCGAATATTAAGGATGTTCCGAATATTATAGTTATCCCGACTACTCCACTCATCAAGGTAAAAACGTTTGTTTTATGACTTTTGCAAAATTGCATAAAAATAACTCTTCTTCCTGTACAAAGTCATCAAACAACCGATTGAATTTGTATAGAATAATAAAAAAAAAACAGATTTTTAAAAGTGATTTTTAAAACGAAGAAAAGTTGGTCACCACAGGAAGGTTGTCCCTAATTTACGGGGCACCCTGTATATGTATATTTATGCCGGTCACAGATATAATGTGTCAAGATGTTTGTACAAACATTTTTGTAAAGTTAGCATTCTTGGCAAATAACTACGATTTCCGAATGTTTTTTTTATCAGTATTTCCAAATAATATAGGGCTTTTATATGTTAAAAAGTGTCAAGTAAGGTCGCGTTCGCGTCGCCTTGGTGTCGGCTGTGTGCCACGCGTTAACGTATGTTTTGCAGTGTGTAATATTGATCTTCATTAAGTTGACTGTATAAAGTAGGTCGCGAAGATTATCTTTCAAATTGAACTATTAGTCTGTTACTGATGACCTTTGGCATTAAACCTAAATTATTTATTGCAAGAAGATACATTATCAAGCACAAAGTTTAGTAAACTTTATTAATGCAGAAAGATTATGCATAGGTCTATAGTAGGTATATTTCTCGCCACGAGAACACTAAAAGAAGAAGACACAAAAAGCAAACGCACGGCGTTTTCTTTCGACACAAATTAACACATACTTAAATATAGCAATATTGTCCATGACATTTGAATAAAAGAGTGACGCATATCGATGTTAGATTTGCGATAATTTATGAACCTGAATGCAATCGTACTGACCCTGTTCATTCAAGTGGGCCCGACAATGTCACGCAAGGCCGTCTTATAAAACTGGTTTTGCAACCTTGACTTAGAATTTTAGAATTCGTACCATAATAAGGTCTATTTTATAAAACGCTGACTAATGCATAGGTAAATCCTAAAATTACCATTGTCTCCGGTAGAATATAATAAGACCACTCCTCCCGTGGATGTCTTAAGAGGCGAATGGCCCAGTTTCGGAATTGAGATTTTTGGTTTGAGCTCATCTTCTAATTCCGTATGAACGTTTCCTTTATTTTTATTTGGTAACAAACAGCATCATGTGAACTTAAAAAGTCATCATCATCATCATTTCAGCCGTAGGACGTCCAATGCTGAACATAGGCAATGATTTCCACAAAGGCCGGTTGTTAGAGGCTTGAATCCAGCGCCTTACTTTAGGTCGTTGATCCACCGTGCTAGCAAAAAATAGTAGTTCATAGTAAATCCATCCTTGGGTAAATTAGAAAGGGTCGCGTGTTCCTGCAGCCTAAATAATAAATCCTTGAAATAATGCGTTTTTTTTTCATTATATCGTAACTATCTTTTTTTTTTTTTTTTTTTTTTTATCCACAACGAGGAAGCTCTTGGCCTGTATCTCACCTGATGGTAAGTGACGATCTGTGTACAGATGAACTTTAACCACAAAATAATAATAAGTAGTACTCAAACTCTCTCTCGATGCAGTCCCAAATTATGTAGACATGCCAGTCTAGGATGCGTGCCGCGATATACTCTTATCGAAGATTTTAGACGTCAAAATGTATGTATGTATGGGCAAAATCGATAACATGGCGCGATAACCGCTTATCGCGGCGCTCATCCTATCCTAATGGACGTTGGAAAACGATTTCCATCAAACCGTGGTTATACGCTTCTTATGTAGGTAATTACATGAGCACGTTATTCTTGAATAATACCAAAATTAAGTGCAGTGCATTTTGCAGTTTTTAACTTTCCCCTGCAATTGACTTGGCCTTCACTTGGTTTTGGCGGTCAAGCGGGAGATCTTGGCTACACAATTTTGGTGTGGCAACGAACTACAATGCTGGTAGGAGGTATGTCAATTTGTTTGGCATTACAATCGAAACCATCATAAAATCTTCATAATATTTAAAAATGAATCCCTTTTTGCATGGACGCGTGATCGGCTGGATCGAATTTTCTAATTCTTTTTTGTTGCGATAATATTGTCAGATGTTCTTATGTAATAAAATTCAAGAAATTGAGTGTACTTAACGGAAAATGTCTGTCGGGACAGCATGTTAATAATTAAATTAATTTATATTAGGCAGCTTCATCTTTGCTGTGACTGTTTATTCTGGCAAGGTCAAGTTCTGCAGTTGTTTAACCACATATTATGCGTACATGTAAATAATAATTTACAAGTTTATTGACACAAAGTACAAACCTAATGTGTGCACGTATAAGAACATCAATTGATATAGCCATTAGCTTTTGACCTTCGCATACTAATCGAGTCACTTAAACAACTGCGTCACTTCTCATCAACACAATATGTCATATACTCATAATCAAACTGTGTTATTTAATTTATGTGAAAACTGGTTCGAACCAAATATTTTTTTTATTTCTTATAATAAAGGGTTTATAAATGACATAAGGGGGAGATTGCGTCGCAGAAATAACATCTAAGTTAAAATTTAAAAATAAAACACTTTTATCGGCCGGTGTAGTAGCTGCAACGAGTCATGGTTGTTAAACTGGACAAGTAATTAAAAAAGGTTAAAGGATGATGGGCACTTTTCTATGGAATCTGGGCGTAAAACCAACAGAAATGTAACTACTATTATTTGTTAGGACTTAATATCAGAAATATATTTTCATATAAATAACTATCAAAAACTCCCGGGTTTGCTTGGAAATTGACATAATGTGTAATAGTAATAGGTGCTTTATTGCGCAAACAAAAATATTATTAATTAATATACTTATCTACTCACATTTTAAATACATTAAGTTATTTATCCATTATTATGTCCAACAGTTCAGGAGTGGGGCCAACAAATGGTATATTTAAACCATGTTCTACATTATAAGTGTAGGACCATACCTAGGTACCATTTAGAGAAATGACATGAACACAGTCATGTTTCAATGGGATTTTTACCAGTTAAGTTGTAGTGTTGTCGCATAATCGATATTGCCAAATAACGATTTATCGATTAACAATTCGATTAATCGATTTTATTGATTACCATCATTACTATCATTTGATTGTTAATTCAATTCCTTATTTTCAGCAATATAATCGATTATTGCAATCGAATAATCGATTATGATTTATTCGGTATACATACTTACTAAATCGATAGAATCGATAGTAAGATATGATACGATACTCTCACTACGGTTAACGCCCGGACACAACTTCAAATAGTTATTTTACAAAACCTTTTAGTGATATAGTTATATCGTATTTAATTTATCAATGTTTATTTAATCAGTAATCGATTACATAAGCATTGAAAGCGGTAATAATATCGGATTAATTTATACGAGCAAATTTGTTCTGAAATCGGGGGCGCGGACACGTCGTGGTAATCAATTTTTGACGACTTACGATTTTTTTTAAATTACTTAATTAACTATTATTAACTATCTCTATGGTTTAACAACAAGAACCAAAGTTATACTATTAGATAAAAATATTTGTTACTAAAATATTATGATATTCGGGTACTTTTTGGCCCCGGACACGTGATTTTCTTGGCCGGTGGAATGACCCTTTTATTACCCTAATGTGATGTGAAATTACTATGGAAACTTTGCATATTCAACGACCTCTATCTCCGTATCCCCGCGTATTTCAGGATTGTTGTCATACTATGAAATGAAGTACTAGTATTAAGCTTTGATTTAGTATACTTTTTGTTTCTGTTGGTTTAACGCCCAATATGCCCATCATCCTTTATGTTTCCGTTCGATATTTAATTAAACAATAAATTATTTTCAAACTTATCGAGCATTGAAAGAAAAAAAATATGAAAATACTATGTTGCTAATTTATTTCTTATGCTCAAACTGCCGCGCATGTCATACATAGTTATTAGGTATTTATTATATTTGTAATTTCTGCTGAAAATTACTACCTAAAATGAATCTTAACAATTTGTCAAAGATTATGCTTTTACAAAACATTTCAGATAGTAAGTAACTATTACTAGGTCCTTACATTATTTTTACGGCACATGCAATAGTTAAGAGTACAAAAAAGTAACATTAATATACCTACTTATTTTATTTTACTCATATACAGTTTGTCCCGAAAAGTTTAATTCAGACTGATTGGTAGCTACAAGCTCACAGACTTAGGGCTCTCACTCAGACTTCTAAAATCCGGAATAAATTCATGTCAGATGTGTCAGGAGAAGAAGACGAAATTGAATAGATTTATTCGATTTCAAATACAAATACAAAATCATTTATTGTGAATCATAGGTAAAATGGTGACATGTTACATTAGGTAGTATCACTATGTTCCGCTCAAAGAGCATACAATTTGTCAGACATCCAAAGTTTCGCTCATTATACGACAAAAAGATAGCCGTTGATCCATGTATTTCCAGTAACTAAACACTAACTATACCATCCGAGGCCCCGTGACAAATTAATTGGTAGCATGGCTCATGAATGAGTACTATCAACTATCATTTACGAATCAGCCAGGGAGACATATTGTTTCAGCGGTCTCACGCACCCATATGTCAATCATCTATTTATGCCTCCCATCAACGCTTCGAGACCACACTGTTTTTACACACCCTGTATATGAGACGGAGCATTTCCAGCCTCTGAGGTTACCTTAGCCTCTAATTTTAATAATGAGCTACTGTAAATACTTAAGTGTGAAGGATTTGCTACACTGGATGCGTTCTGCGGTCAGGTAAGTGAACGCAGCCCGCACCATGTGTACAGTATTGTCGTTCAGGGCAACCGGTCAGGTCAGGCGGGCTAGGGGCTAGACGTCAAAATGTGGGGTTATCGCGTATAGATATAGTAACGCGATACACGTTTATCACGGCGCGCATCCTAGACTTACAGTCGGACTTAGATGCGCGCCGTAATAACTTTTATCGGCGTCAAAATATATGGGCAAAATCGATAAAATGGCGTGATAACTGCTTATCGCGGCGCGCATCCTAGACCTACAGGACAAGATAATCTGTCAGCGGTCGTGTCAAGGCAATCTGTCAGCGTTGCGGTTTGTGTTCTTTGCTCGTGCCTGTACTGTCCGGCCGCATCAATACAAAATGTATACAGGGTGGAAACGATAAGTGATCTCACTCGATTATTTCTAAACTATACAAGGTATCGAAAAATTGGTTACTGATCCTGAATCTTCCTGATGGCGATTCAAGATAAAAACATTGAATTTTTGGATAAATCCGGTTTATTCTGTAACCTACTAATGGTACCGTTTGAAAGAGCTTGTGAAGCACTTTCAGGATCAGTAACCAGTTTTTTGATAGACCTTGAATAGTTTAGAAATAATCGAGTGAGATCACTTATCGTTTCCACCCTGTAGAGACCGACAATGTTGTTCATACATATGCGGGCTGCGTTCATTTTAACCTGAGCGCAGAACGCAGTGTGGCAAATCCTTTAACTCATTGTCATTGCTATTATTATAAGTGGCTGTGTACAAGTAAACAAATATCATGCTACTCGAAGGTGAGAACTCGGTCTGGATTGACGTGTTTTGTGAGTTGTGACTTATAATATTTCAATATTAATTAATTTCGAGTTTGGCAAACCAATCAGAGGAAGTTACATTTAAATTGTAAGTAGAGCGTAAATATGAAAACTATTTAAGTTCAATATTTTTACTTATAAGTAGGACTTTGTTTTTTATGATTGACAAATGATTGTTTTGTATAATAAGTAAGCGGTTGACGAGTTAAACGTTAAATCAATTATACCACACAATGTATATTACGTTAGTAGGTAGTTAATGTACCGGACTACTATGTCAGAGCCCTAGAGGTCGCGGGTTCGATCCCTGCAGAATACAAACATTACTGTGCGTGTACATAATATCTGTTTGTATTGGTCTGAGTGGTTTCTTTGTGTAATATGTTATGTATTTATAAAAACGATTATTTATGTATGTTTATTTATACATATGTGTGTTGTCTGGATGTCGCGGTGAAGTCCAAGTATATTTAATTCATATCGTAGTATAAAACTAGTTCACGGATCTATCCAATAATTATTAAATAATGTTTTGACCAGTCTTATCAAATTAGAATGAACATTAACTAGTGCTAATACTATGATGAATAACGGTCGAGGGGTTATGATCTTGGCATCTAGTAAAATTTTCCATCCCGTAGGAATTAAAAGTAGATAGGTAGGGTAGACCGGGTACAATAGTACCACGGGTCAATAGTACCATCGGCGATATTTCTTCATACAAGCGACGTTAGATTGTGTGCATAGCGTCAGAATATGCGCTTTTTGTGTTTCCATCCGCTCAACAGTCGGTGGCGCTTGCGCTGAAAAACGAAGGTGTACAGGAAGGATTTTTGTTTTTTGCCCAGCCGCAGTAAGTTTTTATGTCAAATATATGAGCTCATAAGTTGCCTAATAAGCTATTTGTTACCAAAGTATTGTTGTCAATAGTTTATCCAGGCTCTAAACTTTGTATCGACAGCGAATTATTGGCATTCACTGTGAAAATGACTGAATTTTAGGTGAAGTTCTCTTGACTACCTACTTGGAACAAATGTACCAGTCTCCATGGGGTCAATTGTAGCGGTACAATCAACCCCGTGGTACAATTAACCCCCGGAACCTTATTTTATACTTAATATTTTAAATTGGTTTTAAAGTACCTATACTTATAATAAAATAAGTTAGTTATTATAAAACATTCACGTGGTTATTTTACATTTTTACAATTATATTTTTATAATTATAGGCATACCTACCTACTGAAAAAATAGTTAATGTGTTTTATTAAATAAGTAGGTAGATGTCGATAAAAAGTTGATATAAGTACCTAAATGCCTACTTAAAATATTTTAATATAGGTTTCTAAAACCCTTCTGAATATGTACATTTTAGCTTAATTCAGTAAGTAACTAAGTATTTGAACGTTTTGTTTTAGATGCCTCGACGTAGAGTCAAAAGTACTGATCACGGATCAACGGATCTATTCCTTTATGAACAGGCTTATGATTTTTTTTTAAAAGGGCGAAGCATGTATAAATAAATCAGGGTCAATTGTACCAGGGGTCAATTGTACCCTCATACAAAAATAGATTTTTAAGTTTTGATTATTCTATCATTGTTATTATGCTTATTGTTGTTTCAGGAGCAATATCCGAGCCAAATAAATGACATATTATGTAGAAACAGTTAGCTTTTTCGTTTTTATGGAAGAAAAGTTATTGTTTTGTTTTTAAACTGTAGTGTTGATTTTTCATACTTGTTCCTAAATATTTTCGATCTCAATTAATAAAGAATGATGATTGTAGGAGATTAAGAGTACAGAATACCAATAAAGGTGATGATTAGATAAACATAACGACTTTTATAGCCTCATATAATATTGGTACAATTGACCCGTTGTAGGGGTCAATTGTAACATGAGACATCGTACAGTTCAAACTCGTTTTTCATTAAGTATTCGAATAGTTCAACTCTGCATGCTTAAATTTGTAGCTTAGGAGTCTAGTTTTTACAGCATACTAACAGAATAAGTTATATTTCATTAGATTTCTCAATATTGAACAATTTCCAAAAAATGGTACTATTGTCCCCGGTCTACCCTACAACAATAGCTATTATTGGTAATACTTAATTAGTAGGTACTAGTAGGTACTCGTTTACAGTATCGAATCCCGCAAAAAACTGCTCCATTCGAATTTGGAATTCAAATTCAAAACTTGTGTGATCACACGACAGTCCATTTGCGGGATCCTACATTACTGGATCCCGCAAAACAGGATTGCTGTGGGGAAAGGGCCTTTAGTGTACCTACAAAAGTGAATTATAAAAGCCTAAGGCCCAGAACACACGGTGAAACGCAATTGCAACGAAACTGCATCTAAGTTTCTGCCATAGATTCCGTTGAGAGACCACACATGACGCGTTTCATTGACCAGTTTGAAACCGGTTTGAAATGGTCGCGTCATGTGTGGTCTCTCAACGGAATCTATGGCAGAAACTTAGATGCAACTCAAAAGTAATTAGAAGTTGCAGTTTCGTTGCAATTGCGTTGCACCGTGTGTTCTGGGCCTAAGGGTCATTGTAATTGATGACTAACTAAAATATTGTTTGACAACTCAGCTTATCTCCAAAATGGCAAGTCCTATTTCTTAGTAAAGTATGGCTAAAGCAGGCATCAGCTAGAAAGAACCAGATATGAAATGGATGGTGTTGGCGACCTTCATTGCGGTGAATGTGGTCCAGCTGCCGTCTCCACTGGTGAGGACCAAGGATGGGCTGGTGCGGGGCAGGGTCGTGGGCGCTGGAAGGTTCCACCTCTTCCTCGGTATACCGTACGGGACTGTGGACAAGAGGAACCGGTTTCAGGTGAGACAATCTTGATTTTCTGTCTTTTTTTTACAATCTTGTTTTGTAAAGGACAACATGATTACATGACTGCTCCGTCTCAAATTAATCACAACTCGTTTGTGGAATAAAGAGTAGAAGGCGTGCGGTAGTTCCGTGCATTGGCATACATATTTATGTGCATGTGGATTGAGTGATCCTTGCTTCATTCTTAACAAACATCGAGGAAGTTTTAGTTAAAATTTGTTAGAACATTGCGGTGAAGTAAAAAAAATTTCTAAACCTAGGATAAAAATGTTATGGTCTACAGTCTACATATATTAGGGGTGTAGCACCGCCGTATCAGCCGTATCAATGATACGGGGCCCCAGGATTAGTCAGAGTAGGCAAATGCTAAGGGAAGATCTATAATTTGGCAAGGACTTTTTAGACGAAAAAGGGCCCCTCGATCTATGACCCTTTTTAGATTGGGCCCCTAACAAATATTGGTACAGGGCCCATCTTGCACGCTGCATAAGATAATCATGACGTCTGGAATACATTTTAAGGTTTTTAGTTAAAAAAAATTGGTTTATATCGGAGAGAGACTAGTTTTGAAATGTTGTTGTGACTGTGACAGAAGGGCAATTAATAAAATGACCTTACCTACTTAGGTTCCGATATGCCTTAATGGAACCCTAAAAACATAAGTATGGACATGTTTCTCAGAATGTAAATGTAAACCAGGAAAACACAGTCAATGTTGCCGTTAAAAGTTAAGATAATTAACAAACTAAGTTTTATGCATTTATTAATTTAATTTAATGTAGGTACTTAAAGTTGTTTCCTTATAATTGAAATAATAACCCTTCTTCTGGCGCAGTCGGGTAAAACCATTTTTTTTCAACTTTTAACAATAGGTTATTTTTCCGAAAATAATTTATGTTGGTATTGATAATAAAAAAATATACTACAAAAAGTTGGTATTCATAATTTATTTTGGGTTCACTGCGGTCATAAGCATTCACATTTTTTACTGTAAAATGAAAAAGTTGTTTTTGCTTAGTAAGGAACTCAGTCTACATACCTAGTACAGGTAAAAAAGAATAACCTTTTAACTTGTGCCAGCGAATCGAGACACAATAGAAATCAATTGTTGCCGCAGTCTCATGTGACCACTTAAGCTGAGTTGCACCACCTAACTTTAACCGTAACTATAACGATAACCGGTGATTTTTGTATGGATTTTGACAGATTTTTGACGTTTGTTAAAGTTAAAGTAAGATGGTACAACCCAACCTTAGTGTTCCATGAGCTAAGGAAAATAACCTAATTATACCTGGTATTATAATTTCTGTAATGTATGGTCTGAAATTGTGGCAGGTTGATTATCTGGAGACTCAAGGGGCTCAGTTTTTCTATTATTACCGCCTGAAAGTCTGAAATACAATAATATTAATATTTTCAAGGTTCTTAAATTGTTACTTTAGCAATTACCTATTATTATTCACCAACAAAAATAACTTTTCCAGGCCCCATTGCCACCTCCGAAATGGGAAGGGATCCTCGATGCCATCAACGAGAACACCTGGTGCACTCAGCGGGTAGGCAAGTCCTCCATCACCGTAGGCCAGCCCGACTGCCTCAAACTCAACATCAACGCTCCCGCCAACGCCAAGCCTGGAGACAGGCTCCCAGTCATGGTCTTCATCCACGGAGGATGCTTCTTCGAAGGCATGGGCACCCCCTTCGTTTACGGAGGTGACTTCTTCACCGAACACGGCGTTATATACGTCGGTATCAACTACAGATTGAGCGTTGAAGGCTTTCTTTGTCTCGGTATCAAAGAAGCCCCAGGAAACGCTGGCCTAAAAGACCAAGTGGCCGCTTTGAGATGGATCAAAGAAAACATACGCGAATTTGGAGGAGATCCTGATAACGTCACCTTATTCGGAGAGAGTGCGGGCGCTGTTTCGATTTCTTTCCTTCTTCTGTCCATGTCAGCGAGAGGTCTTTTCAGCAAAGTCATCTTACAAAGCGGGTCTGCGCTCTCTCCTTGGGGACTGCAACACGATCCGATCAAAACTGCCAGCAATATAGCCCGAGAATTTGGTCAGAATTCAACTGACCCTCAGGAAATCTATGAGACCCTATCTAAAAGAAGTCCCGATGAGCTGATTAACGCAATAAAGTATTCGGAACGCAAGAACTGGATAACAGCTGAGACGTTGTTCGTGCCTTGCATAGAGGAACCTTTGCCTGGTGTAGAGCCGATTATAACAGAGTTTCCGACTACGTTGATAAAGACAGGGAACTACACGAAAGTGCCGATGATAATCGGCTTCAACGATAATGAGGGTATATTTTTCGTGGGCAAGGATTATGGGACGTCGTTGAAGAAGGTCGACACTGCGGAGACTCTTCAGCCCGACCTGGTGTTCCCAAGTGCTGAAGCGAAGAATTCGACAGTGGAAAGAATAGAGAAGCATTACTTCTCGTCTGAGAAGGATGAGTTGATAATGGATATGGTGGATCTGTACTCGGACGTGCACTTCAAGTACCCGTCGGTGCTGGTGTCGGAACTGTACTCCAGGACCAGCGATCAGCCGGTGTTCTACTACTTGTTCAAGTACAGCGGGCTGATAAACGTGGGGAAGACGTTGGCATATTTTATAGGTAAGATAAGTACTTTATATGTTCTTATTATAAAGTCATATTCGTATCATACACAACTATACTCAAGTAACTCAACACAATAAACACCAATGGCCAAATCAAGAGAGTCAGGCTGAGTTACAGCACCTAACTTTGACCGTAACTATAACGATAACCGGTGCTTTTAGTATGGAGTTTTTCAGATTTTTGACGTTTGTTAAAGTTAAAGTAAGATGGTGTAACTAAGGCTAAGTGCGTTAAAAGACCTTTTAAAGTAACTAATCTGTTGGTACTTTACGTACATAAACAACGTCAAAAATTACATTACAACTACGTAAATACGAGTAATTATGTTTGATTATAAGTCTTTATTTCACGTGGCCAGCATGTATACTAGGTGTAATTACGCGCACAGTTATAACCAGTTTACAATAATTACTTGTGTACCTACCCAACAACAACGTATTTACTTATCAGGGCTCTTTACGATTGTCAAGGTAAATTGGTACGAGTACGAGTAGGTATAACCTACCTGTCAAACATCAAATACAAAGACAAAGACAAAGATATTTATTTGCAAAGAATAGGTTGATACAGATAGTATTGTAAATACAAAGTGCTCTATTCTGCTAAAATACATTAACATGCAAATTTTTGTCCAGAAATTCCTGAACACTGTAAAAGCAGGAAGTGGTCAGCCATTCCCTAAGCTTTCTGGTCATTACTTTTGCAGGACCTATTTTAAATCTTTCAGGAATTTTGTTATAAACGTTGTTTGTTTAAAAAATTGAAATCGATCAATTTAGCAGTACAGCAAACTCGCGGTCATAAAAGGAGATTGTCGCGAGCTGGTATTTCCGAAAAAACGTAGCGTGTCCCATGCACGTATTTTAATTAAAATATATTTATTTACTAGTGGCTGCCCGCGACTTCGTAGGCGTGGATCCCGTTTTACCCCCATAGGAGTGGAGTTTCGTAAAATCCGTTCTTAGTGAGACCTATGTTCTAAAACTAAAAGGAACCCTCATGCAAAATTTGAGACACCTAGCTTCTGTAGTTTGTGAGATTTCGTGATGAGTGAGTGAATCAGTCAGTGAGTGACCTGTCGCTATTATAAATATAGATAAAAACGTATTTATTTATTCTATTATTTATTTATTTACAGGAGCAGAAGGAGCATCTCACGCCGATGAGTTGCTCTACATGTTCCGGCCGCACGCACTGCCGATGGTCGCGGTCCAAACCTTCGAGGGCCTGATGATGGAGCGCCTCACCACTCTATGGACCAATTTCGCCAAATATAGGTAAACTAAAGATGCTATTCCACCCACAAGGTGGACCGACGACATCGTAAATGTAGCAGGAAGACGCTGGACGCAGGTCGCTACCAACCGGGCAACAGAGAAAGCATTGGGGGTGGCCTATGTTCAGCAGTGGACGTCCTATCGCTGAGATGCCCGTCCGTCCTATGATGATGATGATGATGAAAGATGCTATTCGAACCGTGTTGCCAACTGCAACTGTCGTTAGCAAGTGCAGCAGCGGCTCCATGGGTGAAATGGTCGGATTGGCGACTCGAGATCCGAGGATCGCGGGTTCGAATCACGCCGCCTCTGGACTATGTGGTGAACCCTCTCGTAAAGGGAAGCACAAATGATCTTAATGGATCGACGTGCACTACGCCTAGGCGTGGCCTTTCACGAGATACGATATCCCACTCGTAGTAGGTACAAGCATAATTTAGGCCGAGTTGTACCATCTTACTTTAACTTTGACAATCTTCAAAAATCTGTCAAACAGCATCGTCAAAAAGCACCGGTTATTGTTATTATTACGGTTAAAATATGGTGGTGCAACTCAGCCTTACCTTACCACGAAGGGTTACGGGACTATTAGTAATTTCTACGATACAATTACTTTCTTTTAAAAAATTGGAAGTAGCCATGCAGCCTTTGTGTTGTGAATAAAAAACTCATAAAACTAATTTTATTTTTGCAAGTAGGCTTTTAAAGAAGCACTTCTACACGGCCCAGTATTAACCCTACCACTGCTTCGGGACAATAAACGGGCTAATAATTTTCTACTCTATAATTATTATTTATTTTTTTGCTAATACTTCTTTATTTTTCAGTAATCCCACGCCACGGACATCCCGGCTGCTCCCGATAAAGTGGCGCCCCAGCCGGGAGTCGATCCCGCGCGCATTGGTCATCGACCACGAGTTCTCCACCGCTCCTATGTGGCACGAACAAACCATGCGGCTGTGGAACGACATATACAGTCAGTTTAGGAGGAAAGAGTATGGGTTTCAGCAGTACAGAAGGAATAGTACAAACAATTGCTGTGGTAGAAGGCATTCTTGATAGTTCAATAAATAACATGAAAACTATCTCTTAGTGCCTATTTTCTACAATGCGGTTTTGTCTGTGGCGTGCGTAATAACAATCTTTGAAATGAATTGAAAGTGCTTAACTTTTATCGCAAAATATGTATGTAGAAAAAACAATGAACATGCCATAGCATAGTGTCTGTATTTTTTTAACATCAGATTTATTAATCAAGACTTGAAAAAAAAATATTTCGTTATTTAAACCAAAAACTTTATGTATGGTGATGAAGCTCTAGTCCAATTTAAATTATTATTTTAGGTAGTTAATATGCTTTTGTAGAAGCATTGTCTTTGTAGGTACAATTACACTTTATACTTTGGGAATGAATTAAAAGGAATAAAAAATATTTGAAATACTTAGTGTATTATTTTTATTTACTACTTACAAGATGTTGAGATTTGAAGCTTAATTTAGAAGTGGGTATTTTAAAATTACTGTTAAAAGCTTCGGCTATCCAATACTTAGTGACCACTAAAGTTTAAATCAGGAGATCCGCAGGAGAACTAAAGTGACTGACATAGCATAGCACACGGAATCGCTAAAATCAAGTGGCAGTAGGTGGCAGTGGGCTGTGGGCGGGGCACATAGCTTGCAGAGCTGGTGGCCGCTGGGGCAGAAAAGTTCTTGAGTGGCGACCACGAGTCGGAAGACGTAGTGTGGGCAGGCCTCCCACTAGGTGGAGCGACGATCTGGTGAAGGTCGCAGGAGGTGCCTGCCCTGGATGCGAGCGACGCAGGACCGGTCTTTGTGGAAATCCTTGGGCGAGGCCTTTGTCCAGCAGTGGACGTCATTCGGCTGAAACGAACGAAATTTTTAAACTTCAAACTTGGTTTTAATTGATTTTAAAATACAAACGGCTACGTTGTAAAATGGGTCGAGTGTGAAACAACGTACAGTCTAATTTTTTAGAAATCAGCAGAAATGTCATCAAATATGGCCAACTGACATAAAAATATTTTTAGTCTGTGAACTAGTGATGCGACAAAACCTCTCGTTAATCGCGAAGTGAAATGTTGTAGTACTTGCGTATCATCGCCGGGTGATCGTCAAAATACTAAAAATATGCAACAAAGTCGCAACATTGAATGTGAACTGATTATGAAATTTTCGAGAACAGGAAACAAACTGTATTCACAGATGTAATCAAAAAACACACTGGACAGTAAAACAATCAATGATTTCCGTAAAGTTATTAAACTTCTGTTGCTTGCTGTTGCTTGCTGCGTGATTGGTGGATTTTGGTCATGTCAAAAATAACCAATCATGCAGCATTTGGACCTCGCGTCTACGTATTGCCATCTGGCGGATGTTTCAATCGCGAAAACCCTCATTGAAAGAAGTTGTTTATTTTCTTAAAAATAAACATTTGGAACAATACGTAAGCATAATTGCATAAAAAAGTAAAATAATTTCGTTTAAATAAAACCGACTAAAACTTAAACTGACTCCGAAAAAGTAAACACTAAAAGTAGAAAAATAAATTTACGTTATCTCCAATATTGTCGAAGTTATCGCTGGAAAACTAAACAAAGTATCGTATAATATTTTTTATTTAAAATTAATCAGTAATCGGAATAAGTGAATACTTACAATAATATCGATTAAATTTACAGATTATTGTCTATGACTCACAGGTTACGGCACTGATGTGTCAGAGACAAGTCATAGACAATATGGAGATAACACATGATTTTAAACGTCAAGTCAATTTGACAATCTCACAAATTTTCATCGTCCACGTATTTTGCTAAAATAATTTGTTTCAAAGATTGATTTCAAACTTGTATAAACGTGAAAATAAAGTTGGTTTCATGGGCTTGTTAAATAATGTGTATGATATTATGAACACGTAAGTGATTATGGTGTAATTGTGTATGAAAGTGTTTGTTTACATCTCTGCTGGATTCTAAAAAATCAAGGTATAGATACCGGATATTATACTCTTTGCTTTACCATATCTCAATATAAATTGCAGGAAATCTCTCGAATATGGGATTTTATGTTTGCGAAGGATTCTTTAAACATTGACCGCGTTGCTCAATGAACGGATAGACAGGGTCATTTTAATAGCCGTAAGATACTTAGTTAAAATAATAAATTAACCATTTATATCACATAATGATAGTATCTTGCAAATACCTACTTTATTTATAACTAGCGGCCCGCCCCGGCTTCGCACGTTTGCAATGGAATTTCCCGGCTTTTCTCTTCTATAATATTTTATACCTATAGATAAACCTATAGTGTTTTACACCTATAAACCTTCCTCTTGAGTCACTCTATCTATTAAAAAAACCTACATTATACTACATTATGTAGTGATAGTGATATCGTAGGTTAATGTCATTCAAACATGGCAAGATGAAAATTAGGTATGTGTGTTGTGTATTATCTTTTCCCTAAGAATTCGTCTTGGATCTCAGGTAAGTCTAAATGTTTTTTGCTCTGTGGCATCGCCTGTAATGAAATGTAAATAAGCCCATTAGGTCGCTGCAGCGAACAGTCCCATGTTTGGTTAGGCTTCTAATTGTAACGTGCCCAGATTTGTTGTAACGAACTCTGCAATAACTTGTTTTATTAATACCTTAATCTACTCCTGTGCTGGAAAGGCATTATTATGTTGTGTACTTTTGTCTTCGAATCGTTTGCGTATCCGACAAAATTCGATACCCAGCCTTCCAATTCAACGATCTCGATTTTGAAAATTAGTTTCGTTACCATATCTCATAATAATAAACATTCTTAGACATTTTACACTGCGCTTCTAGTCCCAAACTAAGCAAAGCTTGTACTATGGGTACTAGACAACGGATATAAACATACTTAAATACTTTTTTTTTTTTTTTTTTTGTAAATACATACTTATTATACATAGAAATCACCCAGTCCAATACAAACAAATATGTTCATGCACACAAATGTTTGTACTGTGCGGGAATCGAACCCGCTACCTCCGGAATAGTAGTCCGTTTCGAACTAGGTACTACACCAAACGGCCGACTCATACTTACTAAGTTCACTTTACGCCACGTTCATGGGACGCTGTATAAGTTTTCATACTAAGGTCCGATTCGACCAAACTTTTATCCGAGAATAACTCCTGGTATAACTGGCACATTGACAGTTTCAGTCTGTATGGGAAATATGTACCTATGTCAAAACTGACGAATAAATCGATCGATTAATATTTACTCGTTTGGTCGAACTCACCCTAATTCATTTGAAGGCGATCCGAATACGCAAACGATTCGAAGTCGAAAGTGTTTCGTGCTAGAGGTGCAGGCAGTCTCAGAAGCGCGTGAATTTATAAGTGCATTTTGTCTGAACTGATCGCCTGGGGCCATGCTTGAGCAGGCAGTGTTGCCAGGCTCGTGAACCTACGCTTATTGTAGCTTGTTCACGCTTGTTCCCACGGCAATCCACGGACTGTCGTGTGAATACACAAAATGTGTTTCAAATTCGAATTATAAATTTTAACGGATTGGTTTTTTGCGGGACTCTGCAAACGGTATGTTCGTGTGAACGTTAATATTAAAACACGTATCCTACTAAACGGGATCCTGCTAAAAACGGGATGTCTCCGTCGGAACAAGCCTTATTATGAGCCGATGAGGTGGTGTGAAATCCGCAGTGGGAAACCGCGTATCCGATAATCAGACTATTACCACTATTACTGACTGTTATTGATTTAAAAAAATATAAAGTGTAAAAGTGAATTTTAAAAGCCTATTAAAAAAAATAATGACTTTTATGACCTTTATAGGTAGTTACGATAAAAAAAAACTGTAACTATTACGCTCAATATTTTGTGTAAAATGTTCACACTGTGGCAACACCGGCGGCCGTCAACAGTTGTCTATGGACTTAACTTCGCGGCAGTGAGTTACAGCAATTTGGCCGGCAGGGACCTCCGAAGCATCTCACCGATTACTAACTGGTATGCTTCAGATCTTACACTTGGGACTTGAATTTATTTTAGTAACTGGTTGAAAATGTTCCGGTATTTTAGAAAAAAAAAGTTATCTTTTCCAAACGTCGTTGATTGTTTATGGTTATGGTGCGTAAGTACGCTTCCTTTTTTAAACTTTTACAGTCTTCCTTGATGTATAAAGATGGGGGTTTCTCTCGGATCGCAGGTCTTGGAATCGATTCTCATGTAAGACACTGCTACTTTGTGTATATTTTGTTTTCATTTCAGTTAAGAATATTACAGAATTCAATCACAATAATTATACTTGTTGTAGGCAATGGCCCTATGTGAGACCGCCACTGCCACTTATTCACTTAATTAATGCATTTATCTCCCTAAAATGCTCAGATATTTATAAATGAATAACGCCCGTATTCACAAACATTACTATGAGGTCTCACAGTGCGCGTGGACGCACAGGGTGACACATGATCCAATCACAGAGCTCTATCAACGCTGTGCGTTCGATTTGCTGCTTCACTTAAACAAGCATCGTTTGTGTATACGAGCGTAAGCATACTTAGGTTCTTTTTGACCGGAAAACCAAAATAATATTCGGACAAGGTCGAACATGCTGTTATCATCCGATATGGACTTTGGGTTATAGTCATACCTCGGTAATATTAACATACTGTCAAGGTTGTCATAGCACCGACGAAATATGAGCAAAGCAAGTAATTATGAAATGCTCCATTGCGAAAGGTGACTTTAACAATAAACTTTAAAATAAATCATTTTTGATAAAGTACCTAAGTATATTATACTAAACCTATTGAGTGTTGTGGTAATTAAATAGACCAGTGGTATCTCATAAAATTAATTAGTAAATAACTTCAGTGTCAGAATCTTAGGTTATAGTAATAGAGAAGTTCTTGTGATTGAATTTGGAATTCAAGTAAGTATTACCTAGATACATATTTTGATTCGTTTGTTGTTGAAAACCCATAAACAATTACCTTGTTTGTTTACGGAATGAACAAACTTAAGTCTGAATAAAACAACAATAGAAATCAAAACAAAATGGCATTTGATTTTCTTGTGCTTGTTGACACAGTTTAATAATACAGAGAAATAGAGACCTAGGTATCAAAAACTAGTCTGAATTTCACCCCTTTATTAGTAGGTATGTTTAGGCTCCTACCTTATAGTTCCAAAATACTGAACTGTCCTATCGATGACATTGACAGCGGGGCGCCACCGTCAATACCGAATCGCTGGTTCCGATTTTTGCCATGTTGGAAACCATATAGTTGAACGATGGTAGCGCCCCCCTGTCATTGAGTTTGGTGGGACAGTTCAGCGTGGGTCATCTATATCACAAAATTTACAAATAGAAACGTCAAACAATGTGTCAATGTCAAATATTATTTGCGCGATTTTTTTTTGTTTCTCTGTATCTGTCTCTTTCAGTTACTAGGAGTAAGCGAGAGATGGTAGAGCTCTTGGTATTTTTTAATTCACATATGTATCGGCGAAGGCATCAAGTTCTTACAGCCAAGTTTAGTACATTCTATCTGTTTTTTACAGATTTTACTTCACTAATTTTTTACTCACATTAACACACAAACGAAGTGACTTAAAATATTTCTTTATAACGTCATGGCAAGCCTAATGAAGTTAGTAAATTGTTATCGTTATTTACAAGATAAGTTAATTTATTTATAGTTCCATCTAGCAAGTGAGGATAGGGTTGCCAGGTCCAAAAAAACAAAAGCCGGACTCGGTGCTTAATTTGGCCGGACATTTTACCCAAAAAGACGGACACTCCTGTTTGGGGGCTGGTGCAATTAGTATTATAGCCCATGAGTGAGTACATCATTTTCGAATTGGTAGCCCAACATCCTGATATGCGCATGTTTCCTGTCGACTGGCGCGGCCGCCACATGAAAAGCCTAACAAAAGCCGGACAGGCCGATCAAGACAAATTTTGGCCGGACAGGTCCCTAAAAAGCCAAACATGTCCGGCTAAAGCCGGATACCTGGCAACCCTAAGTGAGGATAATCTAGCTGTATTATCCTTATCTTATCCTTATCTAGCTGTATCTAGCCTCTGATTAGAGGGGATCGTGCGTCTGTAATGAAGACTCAATGATGAATGTTGATGAGTTCTGCAGAAAACCTGGCACAGTTTTGTCTGACTTGACATTGTAAATCCGCTGGTGTAGAAGAAGAAGAAGCTTCTCCAAAAGTCTTGTTCCCTTTAATGATTAATGAGGGGGTCGTGCTTCAGCAATAGAGACTCAATTTGATGATGTTGATGTTCCCTTTCACAGGCCGGCATGCACGCGAGTGGCAAGTGCGTGATGTGGAATGTCAGGCCACCCCAAACCATCTAGCGAGCGAGGGCAAAACCCTTATTTTGCCTCTGATTAGAGACGATCATACCTACTTCTGCAATGGAGACTTAATGATGAATGCTGAGTGACGTTTGCTTTGCCCCGACGGATTAGCAAGCTGAAGTGGCAGTAAGCAGGGCACATAGTACGCAGAACTGATGACCGATGGAGCAGCAAGGTTCTGGAGTGGAGGCCGCGTACCGAGAAACGCAGCATGAAGGTAGCAGGGAAGCGCTGAACGCAGGCCGCTACCAATCGATCAACATGGAAAGCATTGGGGGAGGCCTTTGTTCAGCAGTGGACGTCCTATGGCTGAAATGATGATGATGATGTTCACTTTCAGAGGCCGTTATGCGCGCTCGCGGCAAGTGGGTGGTGCTGTGGGCGCTGTGGGCGGCGCGGCTGGTGCGGCAGCCGACGCCGCCGGTGCGCGTGAGCGGCGGCTGGCTGCGCGGCTCCGTCTCTCCCGACGGCTCGCACGCGCGTTATCTCGCCATTCCCTACGCCACTGTACAACAGCGATTTCAGGTTAGATAAAACAAGATGCATGATTATGATCTCAGCATCTTCAAGGCAGAAAGGAGAAGATACTTGCTGCGTAGATGAGATGAATGCCAGATGTGAAAACTGCTTAACTGTACACCACAGGACTGACAATCATGGATGCATTTTGGACGCTAGATAGCAAGGTGCACTAAAATGTTGTGTCTAGAATCTTACTATAAAATTTTAGGGATGTGATAAATCTGAAAGGTTGCCAATAATCTCGATTACTCTTCTCTTCGATCTCGATACCTTGACCTAAATTGGCTGGCATTGTTCTGCTTTGTCCATTACCTCAATGATCGGACATTGAGCAAAAAATATAATTATGTTGATAGCTAGGTATACTAACGTTCACCATATTCACCACCTGATTGCACTGACATTTCAGGCACCCGGTCCTGAGCCTAAATGGGATGGAGTATTTGAAGCGATTGACGACCACATACGCTGCACACAAACGTGGTCTCTCGGGTCAAAATACACGAACGGCCAGGAAGATTGCTTGATTCTCAATGTTTACACGCCTTTGTATACAAATAATGAACCAGAAAAACCTTTGCCAGTTATGGTCTTTATCCATGGAGGAGCATTTTTCCGACGGTCAGCATCAAGGTTCGTGTATGGTCCCGACTACTTAATAAGTAAAGGAGTTGTGCTAGTCACTTTCAACTACAGGCTACATGTTCAAGGGTTTTTGTGCTTGGGCATCAAGGAAGCCCCAGGGAACGCGGGCATGAAAGACCAAGTAGCAGCGCTGAAGTGGGTACAGAGGAACATCAGGGCGTTCGGCGGTGACCCTGATAATGTAACCATTTTTGGCGAGAGTGCTGGAGGAGCTTCTGTCGCTTTGCACGTCCTTTCGCCAATGTCCAAGGGCCTCTTCCATAAAGCTATCGCGCAAAGTGGCTCTGCTCTGTCAGGTTTTGTCTTCCAATTCGACCAAGTCCATCAGGCCAGTTTGCATGCCAAAGCAATGGGTCTTGATAGCAAAGATCCTCACGAAATACATAAGTTTTTTATTAACAGTAGTGATTCAGATTTGGTCGTAGCAAGAGTGCCAAGATTAGAAGGCACTACAATAATGTTATCAGAAATACAATTCTCGCCGTGTGCTGAGAAAATTATAGAAGGAGAAGAACCTTTTTTGACAGATTTGCCTTACAATATCTTAGTAGATGGAAAATACAATAAAGTGCCTATGATTATAGGATCTAATACAGAAGAAGGATTGTTATTTGCTGGTATGGAGAACACACATTATTTAGAAAAAGTCGATTACGAAATGGTGTTTCCAAAAGACTTGGAATTTCCATCTGACGAAGTACGGAAAGATATAGCTCAAAAAGTGAAAAAACTGTACATGGGTGAAAACGAGATATCAGCAAAGACCTTACCACAGATATCCAAATTATATGGGGAGCCATTTAATAACTACCCTCCGGTAGAAGAAACGAATCTCATAATGCAGACGAGTGAGCAACCAGTGTGGCATTACTTATTTGGTTATGAGGGTAGAAGGAACATATTGAAGCGGAGTGTGGGCTCTCATAACGCGAGTGGCGCCACACATGGCGACGAGTTATTTTATTTATTTAGTCAAGAAATCATACCCACACTCTTTGAAACGGATATGATCCAGAAAATGACGACGTTATGGACGAATTTTGCTAAATACGGGTAAGCGAACTTTATATTCCTGTTTTTTCTAATATCTCTTCATTTTGCAGGAAGTACGTAATCTCTAGAACCACTGAACTAATGAAATCACATGCTTATTTCTAAATCTCTTATGGTAGACCAAAATTTACGCGGGCGAAGCCGCAGACAAAAGTTAGTCGCAAATAAAAGAGGTTAAGCAAAAAAGTTACTTTTTCTGTCTTTTGTAATGAATCACGAAAGCTGTTTCACGCGTGCAAAGTTTATCTTACAACATACAATAAATATAGAGTATAATTTTTGTCACTTTCCAGTGATCCAACGCCAGAAACCAGTGAGCTATTACCAGTGAAGTGGTCACCAGTGACTCCAGATCACCAACGCGCCCTCTACATTGACAGAGAGATCAAAACTGTACCTCTATGGTACACAGAATCTCTTATTTTCTGGAGAGACTTGTACGCAAAGTATCGGAGATCGTTAGACTTTTAAGAATAATTAATGATTAATTTATTGTAAAATAGGAATACTTAAGACTAAGGTGGAGTTGCACCACCTAACTTTGACCGTAACTTTGACGATAACCGGTGCTTTTTATATAGATTTTGACAGATTTTTGACGTTTGTCTAAGTTAAAGTAAGATGGTGCAACCCAGCCGAAGTATTTAAAAAGACTTGAAAGGTGAGAGTTGACTGACAGTTATTTTATATTTTTTCTTTCCCCCCCTAATAATGGTGATATGTGTTTTCACCTCCATATAGTTTTTGTATTAACTTTCAGATCATAGATTACACACCACAATACACTAAACCACTAATGGTTGCTAATAACTTACTCTAATTTCTACTGGGCGCAAAGGTTAACAGGAGGAGAATGCTATATGCTATTAAATTAATAATGCTTCCTTTCAATGTGCAGATAAGTTTTAAATAAGTAAGTCTAATAATTGTATACTATCTCTACCAACCACATGCAAAATACATGACTTGATTTATAAAAAAACTACCGTCCATAGGTGAAGTTGGGCCTAATGTACATAATTAAAATTATATTGAAAGGCACAAACTTATTTATTTGCTTACCATTCACAATCAAAGTAAACCAGCAAACAATATTATTACCTCCTGACCTACTATATTAGAATAATCGAGAAGTAAGTTAATGCAATGTCAGCAATACATGCCCCTTTCGTCCGCTAGCATGATAAAGGCACGTTTACGAAGCACACTATCAACCCGGAAACGGATCGCAACCGTATCAACTCGACAAAATATCTGGGGTTTTCGATGTTTTTACGTTTTCATATTGTTTATTAGATTATTTAAAAAATGTTAAAGTGTAAACGCAACGAAAACTATTGTGGATATTTAATTTGACAGTTCAAATCCGGATTTGGACAAATAAGAATGGGCGTAAATCTACTCAGAAACTCACAATGTTAAATGCGGCTTTATTTGTATAATTATTGCTAGTTTCTACTTCAATTATGTCTGTACCATTATTTTTCACAACTAAAACACAATGAGTTTAGTCTATTGACACTACAGTGTATTCGTAGTCACATTAATAGAGCTTCAAAACTTTTCAAATCCACGGTACCAAAAAACGGCAAAGATGTATAATGACAGGAATTCTTCCCATTTCTTTGCAAGTTAAAATCGTTTGTTAATTAGTCAGTTCAAGTTTGACGTCGGCCCCGCTAGCCCAGTGGTGCACGTAATCAATTAAATTCCTTTTGGTCGTCTCTTCGAGCCTCGGCCTTAACCGCACTTAAAATAGCAATTTGTTTCAGTCGCTAGATTTTTGGCTGGACTTATCTTTTCAGTTACAAGTTCTGATGCTTAATTTTTGCTTCATAGTAGATGATCAAATCTATCTTTAACTATCAAATATGTTAGAAATTCAATATCTAAATTCAAAATCTTTTATTACCAATTTAGGTCTACAATTACTATTTATTTATTTTTAAGCTCTTATAGGTATACCCAGATATTACATATTTGGATAAAATAGTAACAAAATATAGAAAGTAGAGTGTCTGTGTGCTTAGTACGAGTTTGCATTAAACGTTAAAAAATCTATGAAGATTTTAGTTCTTGAAAGTATCCGCTAGGTAGGGACGCTGTTTAAGGCGATTAGTGTCCTCAATCCGCGCCAAATGGGCATTTTGTAAAGCCTACTCCTCTTTTACTGCTGGACAGAAATAGTTGAAAAAAATATATGTTATACAACAGTTCAAGGACTACATTTGTGACGTTTGAATTTTCGCTACGTCTCTTTGTTTTGGATTAAAAAAATAAATACGGGACATCGATTTTTTACTTAAATTCCCTACTCCTCCAAAACGGCTATGTTAATTTAAAAGATTTTTGCACGAATAGATTGGGAATTCTTTAATCTTTAAATGACACGTTGCGTTTTTCAATCGAACATTACTTTCATTCATAAATTTTACTTTTGATAAATTCCGAACGTTTTGCTGTTGAGGGGGCCTTCGCGGGGTGCGGGCGGCAGTCGGCCGCTGGCCTTCAGACGGGGAGGTTGTGTCACTCGCTACAAACTGACATTAGCGATCAAAATGAATTTTTTCTTTGGCTTCTAATATTTTCTAATTATCTGTCTGGCGGACAAATAATTGAAATTTTGTCATCTAGCCTAGTTGTCGTCAGGAAGTTGGTCTAACTAATTCAGCTTGCAAGATTCCACCCGAACAAACATTTATGTAATTACCTACATACATCATAAATTGCAAGCTAAATAAAAGCTTGTAATAAAGTCGGGTTTGTTCAAATTTCGAGAACGACTGAACCGACAAAAGCATTAGAAAATTTACAAAAAATAAAATAAAATTTTATCCCGTACAAAATGTTCATGGATTTTGTTATTTTTATTAAATACCTTTACGCCTGAGTTAAATGACACCGACATCAAGGTTCATCAATTTAAGTTTAAAATAATAGGCAGTAATGTATGAAGAAAGAGCTTCTATTCTGTATCTACCTATGCCCGTGTATTTTTGATCGGTGTCAAATCGGAGTTTTTGGTGCGGGGTACGCGGGTGTTGCTCGCGGCGTGAAGGTCAAACGCCCAAGGTCATTGAGGACTCTAATCGCCTTAATCCGTCCGTCATACATTTATTTATTGTAATTTTTTTACACAGTCGCTAGCGAAGACGTTTGATATAAACTCGCACTAAGCCTCCAGTTGGGATTTTCTCTATAAAGAGATTACTTCCAGCTGACCATGGTGACCGAGAGCTGTCAAAATTTTGCAAAGCTAAATACTTAGCACCGATTAGATTCCAAACGTATAGTTCAACGTGCCGTTACCGTACCTACTTGACCGGAGGCGATGTAAAAGCCGCTGGGTAAAACTGTCCATTAAACCAATGACTGTGTAAGTTCACTTAATAGCCACTAAACATAGTATACGGTTGTTTCTTCTATTCGTAATAAAGCCTTCTTTTACTGTAATTCACTTTTCCTTCTGGCAATAAAAGCTCTTTGTCATCGACTTAAAGTCTATATTGTTTTGAACAAATAGTTTTTTGCCTTTATCTAAATTAGTGAGAGAATGGGCAGCAGCGCTCTCTGAAAAACATCAATCTTTTAAACTGCGATCTCCAACCCGCCTGCCAAGCGTGGAGATTATGGCAAAACCCTCCACTATAGTGGAGGAGGCTCATAGTCCAGCAGTGGACTGTAAAGGGCTGTTGATGATGATGATGATGATCTAAATTAGTGTCACAAGCATATAGCTTTTACAGTCTTTACTTATATCATTTGTAGCTTAATTAAGACTTGATTTCGGTGAAGGTCGGAGTATGTTTTTTATAAGTGAAGAACAGCATCTACATGATTTAATTATAGAAAATTAAAAATAACACTATGAAACAATAATTTTATGAGAAGCTGAATTTTCATTAATTGCGCTAAGTGACATCAGATACGGGTTCAAATGACGTCCACTGCTGGACAAAGGCCTCTCTCAAGGATTTCCATAACGGCCGATCATGCGTTGCCCGCTTCCAGATACTTCCCGC
The DNA here is from genome assembly GCF_004193835.3 of Ostrinia furnacalis. Classification (NCBI taxonomy): domain Eukaryota; kingdom Metazoa; phylum Arthropoda; class Insecta; order Lepidoptera; family Crambidae; genus Ostrinia; species Ostrinia furnacalis. The sequence goes on along the minus strand of NW_021136742.1, from coordinate 67,409 downwards.
GATCGTCGGTCCACCTAGCCACTAGGTCCTAGTGGGTATTTCACAATAAACAGCACTGTTTTGACAACTCATAAAAAGTATCTCAATTGATTGGTCCTCTATTGACTGCTGCATATAGGCAGGTATCCTACCAAAAACCATGTCAGGCCAGTTTTCTTTATATTTGCTCGCTTTGAGAGGCTCTAATTGCAGCTCGAGCACAAATAAATGGTGTACAGGTGTTGGGTCGTTAGTGGGGATTTGTCTGCGGCAGTCGGTAATCTTGTGCGCTTCAGACCAGGGCTGCCCTCGGATAGGTCATTTCACTCCGGAGCCACAAACGAATATCAAATTTTAGAACAAAAAAGTTTATGGAAGAAAGAAGCTGAATGCAGTGACCACACATTCCATACCGCACACTTAAAAACGCCAATAAATTGCGGCGATTGAGTAGCCTTTCGGAAGCTCGATGCAGACAGCAGTTAAAACAGCTAAAACGCGCGATTCCAATAAGCCGAAGTCGCGAAGTCGCGAAGTTGCGATGCTGCATCGATGCAGTCGCAAAATCGCCTATCGCCGATGCTCAAAGAAAATGCTCTTCTGTGACCTTTAATAAACATATTGAACGGTCATTCTCCGGATCTGGATTATTTTGTTGATTACCCCGACCTTTTTTATTTTTGAATTTAGAGTAAGTTTAGGTAAAACATTTCAAAATAGACATTATTACGAGCATATTTTTTATATTGGCCCATCTGTAGCAAGCAGGAATAAAAAGTTATGCGACATCAAAATTTTCATGGTCGGGGTAATCAAAGTTGGGAGTCAGAGTAATCAAAAATAAAACAAAATATTTTATTTTCTAAGGTTTATTTTTAAGTTATGGTAAAATAAATGTTATTTTAACTAGCCATTTGTTATTTTGATGTATAAACGACAATATTGTAAAGTTTCAACAAAATCTGTTAAGTAGTTGTTGCGTAAAAGAGTAAAAAACATACATATACATTATACATATAATATTAGTGACTCAATGTCCTATGTCTCCTATATGGGACAGAAGGCGTCCACAACAGTCCTCCATCGCATTCGGTCTTGAGCTTCGCGTTTGATCTCGCTCCAAGTCTTAACAGTGCGCCGCTATGTTTTTTTGGCGCGACCACGTTTGCATTTTCCCTGGGGGTTCCAATCTAGAGCCTGCTTGGGGATGTGATCGGGGTCCCTTCGGAGAGTGTGGCCGATCCAGTTCCACTTGCAGCGTTTATTCTGCTGAAAGATCGGTATTTCGTGGCAGCGTTCCAAAAGTTCGTCGTTTGAAGATTTTGGAGAATTCGGCGAAGACAGCGGCTGAAGAAGATCTGCAGCTGGTGCGAGATAACCTTAGTGACCTTCCACGTTTCACGCCCATAGAGCAGAACTGGTTTGACGTTGGACCCGAATATTTTGATCTTGCTTGGGTCAATTTCCGTGACTGCCATACGGCTCGAAGTTGTGCGAAGGTATCTCTGGCCTTGGCAATGCGCGAAGTGATGTCCTCTTCGGTACCTCCAGGCTCTGAAACGATGCTCCCGAGGTAAGTGAAATTGTGGACTCGTTGGACATCCTCTGCACCAACGGTGTGCAATTCCTCACTCCAGATCGCATCTCTTGGGTCTTCCGGTACTGATACCCTTGCTTTACCCTTTTTTCGGCACAATAATTAGAAGCCCCTTATGCCAGTCGTCTGGGAGTTCCTCTTCCATCCAGATGTTTTCGAAGACAGGTGTCAGGACGTTAACGGCGGAGTTTACATCGGCTTACAGCATTTCAGCGGTGATAAGGTCGAGTCCAGGGGTCTTGCCAATTTTGAGGGATAATATTATGTATTAATAGGAGATAGGATTTCATTTTAGTAAAGGGTAATTTTGCTTATTAAACGTTATTTAGTTAATCATTCATTAGTAAAATTACAGTATTATTGATTACTCGGTGACAAAAGTCGGGGTAATCAAGGTCGGGGTAGTCAAAAAATTAAGGTTTATCCTGAGCCCTGCCCAATCTGTAAGTTGAATCCCATATGTTTTAATACACAAAAATGCGGTTACATGGACCATTATTCCTGTACATCCTCAAGAACTTTCCATGTAAGGAAACGTAAAAAAACAGGATAGAGTAAATCAATCGTGCACTGAACCAAGGTCGGGGTAATCATATTCTTATCTCGATAACTCCGAAATCCTGCGACGAGTTGCATTACCAATCACCTCGGCATGCAGGCCATCACTAAAGGTTCACGGGGGAGGATAGAGCTCGTTTCTAAATTGCGTAGCTAGGGACGTAGGCGCACATTAGCGACGTGTCGGGGTAATCACGGTTAACGCCCGGACACAACTTCAAATAGTTATTTTACAAAACCTTTTAGTGATATAGTTATATCGTATTTAATTTATCAATGTTTATTTAATCAGTAATCGATTACATAAGCATTGAAAGCGGTAATAATATCGGATTAATTTATACGAGCCAATTTGTTCTGAAATCGGGAGCGCGGACACGTCGTGGTAATAAATTTTTGACGACTTACGATTTTTTTTAAATTACTTAATTAACTATTATTAACTATCTCTGTGGTTTAACAACAAGAACCAAAGTTATACTATTAGATAAAATTATTTGTTACTAAAATATTATGATTTTCGGGTACTTTTTGGCCCCGGACACGTGATTTTCTTGGCCGGTGGAATGACCCTGAGATACTTTTTTGGTTTTTTAAATAAATAGATAAACGATACACAACCCTACGCGGCATCAACTCGCTGAAAAGCCCGGCGAGTCGACAGTCCCCACCGTTATGTGGATTCCCGGCGTTCAATGAGCGAGTTTCTTTTAATATTTTGTATATGGTATAAACGACAAAAACTAGGGCGAATTTAGTATAGAATATGTTTCCAAAAACTATAGTATTTAAAAAAAGCCTAAGCTAGCTGTGGCTGTGGATTATTATCCTTGAACTATGGTTAATATTATGATACACCAGCATAACACAGATCGGAATAACATGATATTTTCATTTACTTCAGAATTTACCAGAATAACAATATAGAAATATTGTGAATTCATTTGAAAATGATCCGTAGTAGGCACATTACATAGAAGGATTATGAATTGATTTAAGTAACTACATATTATCTGTCTGTAGCACAGAAACCAGGTACCTATTTTTATTTCAAAAATATTCGTAGCACACTAAAAAAATGTGAATTCATTTGAAATCCGTAGCACTTAGTAGTGTGCTACGGATTTCAATTTCACTAATATTGTGAATGCATTTCAATATTGCGTACCCCGTAGTATACTACAAAGATCGTGAATTCATTTCAAAATTATCCGTAGCACTTCAGAGTGTCGTAGTCGCTCGCTACGGAACCGTCGTAGTCGCACTCTCTTACGACTACGAGAGTGCGGTGGTTAGTTCGGGACGTGATCGGCTTACGGGACTCTCACAAACAATTTTACGACCGTATTTATGACGTATTATACCCCCACCGATACCATCCCCCACCACCGTAAATTATAATCGAAAGGAGCCGACTCGAATCGCCAAAAACGTGGAAATTATTACTATGCCCTGTCAGTGTTGCCGCTTGCTATATTTTATTTATACCCTTTACGAGTGTTGCCAGCCATAAAAAAAGTTTTAGTGGGTGTTGTAAAAGGACCCGTTTTTTTAACACACCCTGATAGGCTTGGGTATGGGCTGTTTTATTAAATAAAGCGGCCGCGGACTGTAAAATCTCTAATGTACCTATGTAGTTAGATGTTTCGCACATTTACGACACATTTTGAGTTTCACACCAGCTATGGTGTATAAATTACTTAACACTATGTAGGTATATACTAATTATTTTGTAATCTTTATTGCCATCTATTTCCCTATTTCCTCTAAAGCTTTGCCAGTTAATACTCGTATTCATAACCAGTTTCTGTCCTAGATCAAATCTGTTTTCTATTATTTTATTATCCGTCAAAATTGGTCTATGGCTAGAATTTTTTGAATTCTTTTTAACTGCCCGTAATGCATTTTTTTTGTAAATTGGAGATTTAAAATAAAAAACGTACAGAACGTTTTTAACAAATTGTATCAGCCTTCTTGGAAACTATAAAAAACTAAGTATGCATATCTTTTTCAAGTCCTTGTTATTTCGAAAGTATAACTTAATTAGGTACTTAAAAGGAAGTGTGGTACTTACGCCCTTATTCACAAACATTACTATGAGGTTTCACAGTGCGCGTCGACGCACAGGGTGACACATGAACCAATCACAGAGCTCTATTCAACGCTGTGCGTTTGATTTGCTGTTTCACTTAAGCAAGCATCGTTTGTGAATACGAGCGTTAGTTTTGCAAGCCACTGTAGTTTCCGAAATAAATGTATTTAAAGACACAAACAAACAAACTGTTTGTTTTGCTTTACAATATTCAGTATAGACATTATTGAATATAATTTCACGAGTTTAAACCGTTTTCTAATGACCTTCGCACACGGCCGCCACCTATGCATAAGCTTGAGTTACGAGCGTATTTCCGGCGAGTGCGGTCGGACACCTCTCGCCGTTTGTCACCGTAATGTCCTCTCGTGTTGGCGTTGTAGGCTATGTAGGCTGTTGTAGGCGCGTTCCGTTTTACACACCCTGGATTTCTATTGTAATTTGATTTCAAACCCGCCAATCTGTAATGATATGGGGAGACTTTGTCTTATTTTCAGCAGTGCATGTCTTTTTTTTTTAGTTTATTTTTGAAACAACAAACAATTACACTTATAAATTAAGTATAAAACATAGACTTAGAACACATATTAAGGTAAAAGCATAATCAGCCCCGTTGTCCACAGATAGAGTAACAAAATATGTGGAAAAGATATCGGTATAAACTAAAATTTGTGTACTTAGTGCACAAATTATAATAGCCTAAATGGCACTCTGGTGTAATATAAATAGTTTCATCAAAATCCGTTCTTGTAGCTGAAATGATGATAATATAGGTATACCTGCAGGTAATTAATTTGGATATAAATCTTGCAGTTGAGGTATGTTAAGCTTAACAAAATAGGTAATATTTTGGTCTATGGCAATTTTGAAAAGTTACCTTGTTACACATAAAATGTATTTACAGAATGGATTTTCTTTAGAAATGTTAACCGAAATCACATCTCATTTTTTATTGCGGAAGTACAATTTCTAAAAGGCATTGATCATTATTATCAAAATTCTATTCTATTGGTTATTAGGTATTATTGTATATTCTGAACTTCAATTCATCATCATCATCATCTTTTCAGCTTAGGACGTCTACTGCTGAAAATAGGCCTCCCGCAATGATATCCATAACGACCGGTTGGTAGCACCCTGCATCCATTCAATTACATAAAAAACTCATAAAACTCATTTATTTATGCAAGTAGGCTTCTAAAAAGCACTTTTACAGGTCCCAGTATTAACCCTACCACTGATTCAGGCCAATAAATGGTCCAGTGCTGAGAAGTAGCAGCGCAAGAAACTCTCACTATTGTCAGCCTCTTTTTTAAGGGGTTTACCGCCTAATAGTTTACTAGTCAAAGTGATACTCATAAAAATAATATTACCCAATAAAATCCGCATCAAGAACGTAAGTAAACGCTTCGTAGGTATATTGAAATGAAGCCCCATCGCGCGGCAAACGGCATTTATAGCGAGGGTAGTTTACAGTGTAACCGAATGTACCTGCGAGTGTCTGCGCAATATCCGCCGCCAGCTCATATCCGCTGCTAACTCCGCTCCTTTAGCGCGTGGTGCGGCACACGAGCGGAGCGGAGAGCGGAAATCAACCTTCTTCTTGTTTTATTCATCATCATCATCATTTCAGCCATAGGTCGTCCACTGCTGAACTTTGGCCTCCCATGTGCATGGGATGGGGCTGCAAGGTTCTGGAGTGGAGGCCGAGTACCAGAAAACGCAGCGTGGGACGTCCACCCACAAGGCGGACCGACGACATCATAAAGGTAGCAGGAAGGCGCTGGGCCAACCAGGCAACATGGAAAGCATTGGGGGAGGCCTATGTTCAGCAGTGTACGTCATATGGCTGAGATGATGATGATGAGATTTTTTTTTATTGTTTTTATAGATTTCGTGAACACCAGTATTCTCGAAAGCACGCAAGAAGCTTTCATTGGCAGTCATGGCAAGAGATCAAGGCTACACAGGAGTTGCAGCGGTGGGAACGAGAGGTGGGAATAGTCACGTTACTGTCAGAAGTATCCTGTACAGGTATTTCAGGCTCGCTACTCCCTTGCCTTAAGGCAAGCCCCAAGGCAGGTAGTCTTGCTGCCAGCGCTTCGATATTAAGGCGGTAGGCGTGTGAGCCATTCGGCGGCCGGCTCAGTCGCTCGAAAGGATATAAGATTTGCGTACGGATAGTGCCACTGACAGGCTTTTTGTGAATCAACCGAACGAATTCCTGTCTCATTTCCTTCGCTTATTTGTTTAGATAGGATCCCAGATAAAGTTTTTTATCCAAGTGCGGTAAAGAGGGCAATGTTTTTCAGGGGTTGTTTGTATTTAGTCTAGTTTACTGCTTTAAAGAATACTCAATTTAAATTCCATAGTAGCGCCGTTGTAATGTATTATGGTCTCTGAAATAGTAAACTAAGACTGACTGAGGCGCATAGAGCCTGTACGCTTTTGTACGGCAAATGTATGTTTCTGTGAGTTGATTGTGAGTTTCGTTAAGTGCTATGATCGTTCAGTTAGACGCATCTATAGCTATTTTTATTATTTATGTAGTGTTTATTTACCAATAAATAAATAAATAAAGAAATATATTTATTTGGTACCGAAAATAGAACGATACAAATCAACATAAAAAGCAAAAAAGTATAGTTGTGCCAAATTGGTCTCTGCTCATTATGAGGTCATAACGTACTCGGGATCACGTTACGGTCACTGGTATTCTGCAGACACCATGAGAGTGGGGCACGTGGCGTGGCCCTATGTATTTACATACTTTACTTGTGCAGCACCCATTCTGTAACTGCTCTGATTAAATTATCCAAAAACAATCAAGTTTTACGATGTCATCGGTCCACCTTGTAGGTGGACGGGACATCCCACGCTGCCTTTTCCTGTACGCGACCTCCATTCCAGAACCTTGCTGCCCCATCGGCCGTCAGTTCTGCGTACTATGTGTCCTGTCCATAATGTCCCATAATGCCCAATGGGAAGCGCTGGACGCAGGCCGCTACCAATCGATCAACGTGGAAAGCATTAGGGGAGGCCTATGTTCAGCAGTGGACGTCCTATGGCTGAAATGATGATGATGATGAACCAAGTTTTATTTACTCTGATGTTGATTATTCTGATACTTATACCTCAAATCAATCCGCTTTGAAACTAAGCCGAAGACTTAGCATAACCATCCCTTCCGGGGCTTTGGAGGGTCGACGGGAAATTTATCGAGTGGTAGCTTGACTGTTTGTAGTTGCCGAGTAATTAACTGATAATGAGTAAGTTTATCAACCTTAAGATTCGGGGTGGTGGCTGAAGTAAGAAAAATGTCTTTACTGTCGACGACAATACAATTTGGCAAGCTTGTAAAAAGCAAAGTGGATACTGGATATTTTAAGTTACTTTTTTTCATTCAAGCCCCAAAATACTCTGAATTCCGTTGTAGTTACCTTAAACCACGAAAACCGAAACAAAAAAAAAGACAGCTAATACGACGAAAAGGAAATGAATAACCTAACCTCTTTTTCTATTGAATGTATTGTAACAACAGAGGTCACAATTTAACCCAGAATATTATGACTTATTAGACATTTAATCCATCTAAAACTACCTACTAAAAGGTGTAAGAAATAAGATTTTCATTATGCTCCCCTAAAACCATCATCAGACCAGTAAAATAGAGCCTCATATTGTATTCAGACTCGCGTAAGTATGAAAAATTTCGTTAATAAACTCCAAGTAGGTTTATAAATTCAACTTGCCATATTCAAATCTTTCTAGGGGCAGTTTTATTAATAATGGAATAACCATAATTAATTTAATTTAAACGAGAACTACGCACCTAAAAAGGCCATAAGTGTCATTTAAATCTCCCAGTTCACGGGGCCAAAAACGTACCACTTTCTTAACAATATGGCCGGCATTTACAATGACAAATTGCTATTGGGGCCATCCCTTGTGCCGTTACAAAGGGCCCTATTACGGCGCTGATTAAGGGACGAAAAATTCAATAAATTGACGGAAACTTTCCACGAGGTATTGTGCCATCACGGGTGCGGGATCGGGCTGTGTCACACTGCAAGCACAAGCTATCGCCTTTTAAGTGAGTGGGTTATTTATGTTTTATTTATTTGCTTGTCACATGGTAAATACAGGTGGTAAATGATACAACAGAAGTACCTTGCATACATCACGTCATCTCGTGGGGACAGTCACACTCTAGGCGACGAAGTAAAACGTACTTAGTGAAGCGATAACGAAATTATATAGGTGTCCGAGTTTTTTCCGCCACTTATTTTCAGCACCAGCCCATATGATGTCCCTAGGGCAAGCTATATTTGGTTGTACAAAATGTGTGTGAATAAATGATTTGAATTTGAATTGAATTAAAACTGTTGTTACTTAATTTGATTTTGTCTAGGCCGTCTAAAGATATTGTAAAATGCCTCATTAGGGCCGATAGCGAAAAATCTGTTCGTTCGTTCGTTTTAGCCAAATGACGTCCACTGCTGAACAAACCTCCCAAGGTTTTCCGAAATAAACGGTCCTGCGCTGCCCGCATCCAGGCTCTTCCCGCGACCTTTACCAGATCGTCGGTCCACCTAATAGGAGGCCTGCCCACGCTACGTCTTCCAGCCCGTGGTCGCCACTCGAGAACTTTCCTGCCCCAAGGGCCATCGTCTCTACGAGCTATGTGCCTCACCCACTGCCAAAAAAATCAGTACGCTAATGTTATAGCTTAGCTCCCACTGGTGGACAGAGCTAACATTCTTTAGGAATTGAGCAATCTCGACGCCCGCAGTAAATTCCACGTTCAGAATGGAGAGAGAGACTTTTTATGTCGGGCCCCGGAAATAAGCTAGACTGGTCCTAACGCTGAGCCTCCATCAGCGATCTATAGTCAATTATTAGACGATGAGCACTAAAGTTAGATAGAGAGAGGTACCTTTATAAACTAAAAGTGGCTCGAGGCTCGAGTGGCGACTATAAGCCGGAAGACGTAGTGTGGGCAGGTCTCCCACTCAGTGGCGGGGCAAGACTTAATTTGATGTGGGCAAGACAGATTTCGCGAGGCCTTGTTCTGTGGCGACCTGAAGACGGATTTTATAAAAAAAAAACGGGTCTATTCATTGACAGTTTCTGATTTCTTGATTCAGTGATTATTTTTAAAGGAATATTGCACCAAAGAATAATGTTCGTCACTTAAAACCGTGTTGTTGCTTAATTTTGTGTCTGATTATGGCTGAATTTGTTTGGAAAAAAAAAAATTTTTTTAACTACATACATTGTTTAGCTATCAAGAATTTATATTTAATAGTCAATGTTTGCATTTATTGTCGTATTGTGATATTGTCATCTCCACCTTGTATACATTTTTTCAAAATTTTTGATGCGCGAGGCCCCTTGTTCCGCGAGGCCGTAGGCGGTGGCCCACGTCGCCTACGCCTTACGCCGCCACTGCTCCCACTATAGGTAGACCGACGATCTGGAGAATAAATAAATAAATAAATCTTTGGACAATTTCACACAGCGCCAGCTAGCCCCAAAGTAAGCAACTCAATGCTTGTGTTATGGGTGCTAGCTTAACGGATATACTACTTATATAGTTTTTTTTTAAATAAATACATACATATTATACATATTTACACCCAGACCCGTCACAGAAATTAAAATTCATCATTTCAATTTCTGCCCGATCGGGAATCGAACCCGGGACCTCTCGGCATAGTAGTCCGTTCTGAACCACTACACCAAACGGCCGACTAAAGAAGGTCGCGGGAAGTACCTGGATGCGGACAGCGCAAGACCAGTCGTAAAAATCCTTGGGGGAGGCCTTTGTCCAGCAGTGGACGTCATTTGGCTGAAACGAAACGGACAAAAACATAAAATAACAGTAATATTTACACCAAACATATCTCCATTCCCACATATAAAAAAACTTGGTAAAGTAATACGCCATTTTTACGTACGACGCAAATTAAACCCTACATTCTTTCGTACTATCGTCGCAAAACAACTTTATGTACCATCAAGCGCAAAAACTTTACGATCCATACCCTAAAACACGTGAAATCACTCAACAAACTAATAATTGAGGAAAACTTATTACTACAGTCATAACTTGTGTATGACGTAGTTCAATAGCGATGGACAGTGGGCTTACTACAAAGAGGTTATACAGAGCTTTTTTTTATCCACAACAAGGAAGCTTTTGGCCTGCATCTCACCTAATGGAAACCATACCATGGAAAGTGATGATCAGGCTGAAGGTGGAAGCGAGCTTCACCAGGAATCCTCAACCACAGAGGAACTGGCTATCTTACCTTCAACTGCCGGAACACAAAAATGCTGAACATTGTTGTAACGGCTACAGACTTAGGTAAGATGGTGGTAGTTAGCCTAGCCAGGCGGATTTAGAACAAACCCTTCCACTAACCAAACCGAACAGTAAAGTTTGCCCCCACTGGGAATCGAGCTCGGGACCCTTGGGTCTGAAGCAGGTCGTCTTACCACTAGACCACAGATGCTTCATCATCATTTGGGGGGTTCAACTGTGGACATCCTGTAACTGAAATGATAGATCAGATCATGGAAAAGTAACTTTTGATGCACAAATAACTTGTAGGGATATATGGATAGGGGATGATAGAATGTCATGAAAACACATCGAAAACTCATTATTTTTGAAGGGATATGACTATTCATATTTATGCTTTTGGTAAGAAATAAAGAACAGATATTACGACCGTGTTTTGATCAAACGATAGACTAGGCTTTTATTACAAACTAAAATGTGCGCGAAACGCAGGCAAAGCAATAAGCATTGAAATATTTGAAACTATGTTTATGTAATACCTGTAAAAAACGAACAATTAACAAGGACTTATAAGCACAATGTAAGAAAGAAAACCGGTCGCAGTGATAATGGGACTTCATAGAATCAGAATAGCCGCTCAACAAAAAAAAAGTATGAAAAACACCTTACCTACTCTTACACAACCCAAGATCTTTAAAGAAGTTATTTTTAAGTGAAATTCATCATTCATCATGATTTCAGCTATAGGACGTCCACTGCTGAACATAGACCTCCTCCAATAATTTCCACAATGGCCGGTTGGTGACGGCCTGCATCCAGCGCCTTCCCGATACCTTTATGAGGTGAGGCCCACAGAAAAGGCTTATGCGAAGTAAAATCCTAAAATGTTAGTAAAAATACCAATCTCTACTATACTAAATGATGCTATTTACATAGTTAAGTACACTAGTGACTGAGTTATACTGTGACAACATTTATTGCTGTACTCGGCAGTCGATCTTTTAAATTGCTTTGCACGCAATAAACTCGGCTCACTTTCGCGCATGCTTGTACGTTGATTAAAAAAACTTCCCTTTATACCCATGTGTTTTGTCTTTCGAGTTATTTTTTATTTCCTCAGTTACTCCGAGTTACATTCGGTAGGAAATTAAACGTATGATTGACGTCTGTAGAGCGGAAAATAAGGTACAGGCGAGATGAAAAGTCACTTTTTTGTTTTTCTTTTACATTATTATGTCTATTGTCTATGTTAGGTTTTATTTTGTAGTATTTTTTTATTAATATTTTTTTGACATTGTATTTGTCATTTGTTAAATAAAAACGGTTAACTATTTCTTCTTCTAAATAAAAACCTCCAGTAGTAACATTGAGGTAATGTAGATACTGATGTTTGATGTTATTGGTAGAGCCTTAATGTTACGTGCCATAAATGTTATTTTTGCGAAAATTTCTAATTCAACCTTAATTTCCGCTATTTAGCACATTTCCAATAGCTATAGAGATACAACGCTTGAATTATTATAATACATATCGCATAATAAGTATTATACATTTCATTACGGTACTTTGTTAAATTGAAAGACAGCGTACAATATTCCTATTATTTGCTTTTCACTTTTGCTATCGACTGTCCAAATCCAAAACATTTTTATTTGTGGTTCTATCACGGAAAATTGATTTTCATATTCTCCGTGATTGTTTTAATGGACCACCAATTTCGGTTTGTGGGCTACAATGTCGCCCAATGCCCCGAGAGGCGAAATGAACCTGTTATTATCAGTAAACTGTTTTGCCAAAAACTATGTCCGCCATTTTGGGGTAATCAGGATTTTTATGACGAACAATATAGGCGGGTTACGACTCAAGTTTGTTGGGACGTATATCCAAGTTTACGAATAGGAATAATGTTAAATTAATCGTAAAAGTCCATATCCAATTATTACTAGGTATGTATGGTTTACATACGAAGTATTTTATAACATACGTACCAGATCCCGTGATATTTTTAATACAATTTAAATTTTTCTTGGCGAGGCGCGAGGGTAGAGTTTTTAGAGTCGAAGAGAATTTAAAATCCTTCAGGACATTCAAATATTACTGTCAATTCTTCTTGTCGTGTCGACAACAAACCTACACAGTTTCAACCCAAAAGTCCGCCACAAATGACTGTCAATAAAAGTTATGTATTTTTATCAGCACAAGCACATCAAATCATGTTTGCTAAGAAATACTGATTTTACGTTTTGGTTAATGCAGTATTGTGATTTGCCTGAGCTCTCTAAACTTAAAGATTCTACTTGTATTGAAAAGTTAATCACAAAAAATAACACCACTAGCCATGTTTAGAACAAGCCAAGCGTAGCCAAGCCTGACACCAAACTAGCAAGCCAATATACCGTTAACAATCGCCCCTAAGCCGAGCCCAAGTTAAACTTAACTTGCTTACTTACGATAGCTTACGGTTACCGAGACACCAAGATAATGGAAGAGACTGAAATACTAGATGGCATATTAAGACTGAGTTACTTACTTTAACCGTAACTATAAAAATAATCGGTGTTCTTGTATGGAGTTTGACAGAGCAACCCTGTTTAAGACAGTTTTCATTCAAAAGTTTATCTACAAGATTTTTTGTAGAGTAACACCATATAAAAATTTGTTGCAAAAAAAAACATATGACACGAATTGAGAAGAGGTTAATCCTTTGTTGAAGTCTAAAATAGAAAGAATATACCCAATATTTTTATGTCACAGTGTCTCTTTTAACAGGGTCTATATAGTTTAAATATAATTCTTAGGCTGAGTTGCACCAAGTTACTTTGACGTTCTTAACTTTAAACAATAACCGGTGCTTTTTGTGTGGAGTTTGACACATTTTTGACGTTTGTTAAAGTCAAAATAAGATGGTGCAACTCAGCCTTACAAGTCTCAATTTTGAAAGTGTAAAAAAATATTCAACTCGTTTCGTGAGTTTTGATTCAAATGCGTCAAAACTACCTCAACTGGTAACAGTTGAGGTAGTTTTGACGCATTGGCTTGTAAAAGCAAATAAGATCAAAATCTGGCTAGTAAACGGTATTTTACTTTAAATTAGAGTTTGTGGAGATTCTTGGCCACTTCCATTGGGTGGTATATTGAGTAGAATTTACATACAGCCACCCGCAGCCCAGCAGAGCGAGCCAAGTGAAAATATTCATCCTCGCTGAGAAGAAACAGGCAAAAGAGAAAAGTCTCATTTGAATATAAATTTGTTAAAATAGTAATCTAATTATTTATTACTTATTAAGGACGAAGCACACTTATCAATAAGGACGGACCAGATCAAGGCCGCAACTAAGTGCTCGGTTAGCGAAAGTACCCGGAAAGCAGCAGTCCGCGAGGAATGGCGCCGTATTACGAGGAACATCACTCTGAATCGTGATTCAAAATGATGACCACGACCACTCTGACAAGAGTGTACCGACTGAGAAGAAGAAGAAGACACTTATCAATCCGGAAAGATATCAACAACGTGTCGCCTTAACCGCGCTGTCAACCGGGAGGCGAGGCGTTTACGTTACAATGCGGATAAGTGTGCGTTGCAGTACGGAGTTTCATACTACTGAACGCCTCTAGTTGATACGGTTACAATCCGCTTCCAGTTTGATAAGTGTGCTTCATCCTTTAACCTTCAAAACTACAGCCAACAGCACATCGGACTATTAATTTTCGTTGTATAATGGCAGCTGTTACTACATAAGATACAGGATAGGTGAATCAAACTTCTTTGGGAGGTAGCTTGATCTCTGACCTACCCCTGAAAAATCTATTAAAAAAGTAAAATATTATCATTTGTCCTGACAAAGGCAAAATTATGTAAATTAACTTTTCATTATTACGGCTGTTCTTGCTGTTCTGTGGTGACGAAGCTGATGGAGATGACTACCGTTCATAAACCTGCTGTACCCTTTCGAGTAAATAAACACAAAAAGCGATGAAATTTTGTTGAAAATTGTATGAGCATAAAATTAATTATTTATCGTGCTCAACAAATGGTGGGTGAAGGTATATTAGTTTATATTTAATAAACTACTATCTACAAATTGTATTGATATTTGACTGTTAAATTTTAACTGGCTATTTGTATAAGTAATTTAGCCTATTGTAACCTCAGTCGAACAACAAAAAGAAAATTGGAGAAAATTTTTGTATTTTTGTATTTTGTTTGTAACCTTCAAAGTGCCAGCCAGACCTATATTGGAAAGATTGGATTCAAAAAAATCCATGTTTACAACAGCCATAAATGGTAACGGTCAATAGTAATCCGCGAAGTAATTTTACGCGTCTCCGTGTAAAATAAACGGGAGGAGTGCCATAAATCAGTTATGGCCGCCGAGTGATGGCGCTGCCAGTTCCCGCCGCGTGGCCGGAATGCCGCCGGGGTACGGCTGTGGCTTCACTGTAAGAGGGTTGGGGTATTGAAAATGCTCTTAGTTGCAAAATCCTAGACTGCATCTCATTTAACACCAGATGCGATTGCGGTCAAATACCCGCCTTGCCATAAAAATAATCAATCGTGATAATTTTCAAGCAAGCATTCCACGAGTAGTTCACTCCAACCCTCTGCAAATATGTCACATTCTGGGTGTAGTAGGGCCAATGTAAGTGGAAATGCACTTTATGTATAAGTGGAATGGCTGATTTCGATCTTAAAACCCTATGCATATATTCAAAGAGTGTAGCATAGACTGAAATGATGATGATGATTAGATTTTGAATACCTAGGGTAAAATAAACGGGAAGAGTGCCATAAATCAGTTATGGCCACCGAGTGATGGCGCTGCCAGTTCCCGCCGCGTGGCTGGATTGCCGCCGGTGTACGGCTGTGGCTTCACTGTGAGAGGGTTGCTATAGATTTTATAGCAGTCTAGCATAGAAAGTAATCTTAGATTGAGTTGCACCACCTAACTTTGACCGTAACTATAACGATAACCGTGTGCTTACCATGAGTTTACGTCAGGTGTGCTCGCTAGCGACTGCGAAAAAAAATTACATTAATTGTATGACATATTGTGCAGCGCCCTTAGCGGCTACTTTCAAGAAACAACATCTTCATAGAGATTTTTGACGTACTCGCTAGCGAGCACACCTAACGTAAACTCATGGTAGGTACACCGGGGTTTTTTGTATGGACTTTGACAGATTTTTGATGTTTGTCAATGTTAAAATAAGCAACCCAGTCTTAGTAACAAAATCGAACGGGACAATTTTCGTAATAACTCTAGCATTCCACGCGTACCTACTTTATCTCTCTGTAAATGCGTCACATTCCGAGTGTAAGTCCAGAAAACTATTGGGAGCACCTAATGTACGTGGTATAGTTGATTGCGATCTTAAAACCCTATGCACATATTCAAAGAGTGTAGCATAGACTGAAATGATGATGATGATCAGATTTTGAATAGGGTAAAATAAACGGGAAGAGTGCCATAAATCAGTTATGGCCGCCGAGTGATGGCGCTGCCAGTTCCCGCCGCGTGGCCGGAATGCCGCCGGGGTACAGCTGTGGCTCCACTGATAGAAGGTTTTTACAAAGGATTGTTTACAAAATGTAGGGCGAGTGAGCCGTTATACACCTGGGACTTAATTGCTAGAGTGGTGATCTTGAAAGCACATAGGCAAAGAGTGCCTTAAATCAGTTATGGCACGGAGGGGTCTGATACAGACGCAGAATGTGCACTTCGGAAAATGCACACTTTTCTATAGTTTGAATAATAATAATAATAGTATAGAAAAGTGCGCATTTGGCGAGTGCTCTTTTAATAACAATTAAGAATAAACTATTTATTTTATGCTAGCCTGTCAGTTTACAAGTACCAATTGGACTGTCAGTGTAAAAGGAAAGTTTGTGCACACTCGCTCTTAGTCAAGCCGTGGCTTAACCTCTATTGGCGAGCGTAGTGAACGTTACCTACCGGTCACGACTACAAATTACCGACTTTGCACTTCGTGCGCCTAACTTTACAGCAAAGTCCAGCGGGTAGAAATAACAATTGAGACTAAAGATGCATCATATCGCTTAAACTATTTATTTTATGCTTGCCTAACAGATTACAAGTACCTACTTGACTGTCAGTGTAAAAGGAAAGTTTGTGCACACTCGCTCTCAGTCAAGCCGTGGCTTTACCTCCAATGGCGAGCGTGAAGGCTACCGACTGGCCACGACTACAAACTACCGACTTTGCACTTCGCGCGCTACGTTACAGCAAAGTCCGATAGAATGGGCAGTCGGGGATATAATTGATGAAAACTGAAATATTTAACATGGAAATGTTTTGAAACTACAGTTGTAGATATGCAAAGGAATACATCAGGCGCGGATCCACCGTTGTGGGCACTGTGGGCATGCCCACAACCCTAATTTGCTTGTTTTAATTATGATCTATTGATAAGATAAAAGAATCTATTGATAAGATAAAAGAAAAAACGGCTGACTGATGAGCCTTTAAAAAATCGAGCGTAATTTGGAATTGGAACACAGCCATTCATTTGATTATGTAAAAAATATCAAATTAAAAAATTGTTCAAAACATAAGTCCATGATTGTTCATGAGTGAATTCGTACTCCAATCCAACTCTCACCTTGCTAATTTTTGGTGGCTGTGCCCACAACCTTTTTTGAGGGCTGGATTCGCGCCTGGAATACATTGGGATAAAGTAAAAAGTAGAAGAATATTGTAGGGTTTAGATAATATCCTTTTTTTAATCCACAACGAGGAAGCTCTTGTCACCTAATCTACATATAATAGCCAAATTTCATGATGCTACTAGAATTAGAAGTGCGTGTAATTCAAATTCTTAGATTCCATTACATCTGACTGACTGACTGACATAGTGATCTATCAACGCACAGCCCAAACTACTGGACGGATCGGGCTGAAATTTGGCATGCAGGTAGATGTTATGACGTAGGCATCCGCTAAGAAAGGATTTTACGAAACTCCACCCCTAAGGAGGTAAAACGGGATCCACGCGTACGAAGTCGCGGGCGGCCGCTAGTCTATATAATTAATTGCCAAATTTCATGATGATACTAGAATTAGAAGTGCGTGTAATTCAGATTCTTAGATTCCATTTACATAGTTAGTTAATAAAACTGTGTTAAAAATCGAAGGGTAAGTAAGTCGTTGCTTAATAGCCTTTGTTTGTATCCCTTGATACAAGTTACATTGACAGCAGCGTAATATTGCAATGGTTAAAAACCACTCTGCCTGTCATCTTTTGAAGTGAAATCCTTCTCTTGAGATATTCTTTATTTCCACTTCCTTACAACACATTTGGCATGATTTTTGGCAGAAAATGGGGAATGATTTTAAACATTTATGTATTTTGAGGATTTTGTTCTCATTTCTTAAGCTAGATTTTCAAAATGTCAAAAAAAAAGCTTTTACCCGTGATCTCTCTTTTATTATACTTCGAGAAAAATATTTGGCAAGTGCAGAAAAGAAGCGCTCCAATTCGCTAATCACTATTTCATCAAAGGACGTCCACTGTTGGACAAAGGCCACCCTCAAGGTTTTCCACAACGACCGGTCCTGTGTTGCCCGCATTCAAATGCTCGTCAGTCCACCAAGAGTCAGACCAGTCTACATTGCATTTAAAACCTACAAAATATTACTCCTGAAGATTTCAGAACCAAAAACATAGATTTTTCAGCAACCACTATTGCTGCAAGTGTACAAATTATCACATATCAAAGTCAAAAACATGGTCCTTTCACACAGTAGTGCACAGTAGAGTCTATGCATATCGCCCGCGACTTGGTACGCGTGGACCCCGTTTTACCCCTTAGGGGTTGAATTTTGCAAAATCCCGTCTTAGTAAGCATCCATGTTCCAAAAGAAACCCCCGTGCAAAATTTGAGACTCCTAGCACTTGTAGTACCCTTCGCTTTTAAAGATATAGATTTTTGATTTGCGAGATGACTCGAAATGGACAAATTAAATACAATCGCTGTGAATTCTACCAGTTATATACAAGCTACAACTTGTGTATAAGTGCTCACTTAGTGTAACAAGCAGGAAGTGACTGGGCTCGCAATTTTTCGGCCATTTGACTAACAGCGCCCTCTGTCGAGCAGTTTATGGCCCTCGTAAAATATTTTATTAACTCGAATCCGCCCGGTTCAGGCCTCTAATGCAAAG
Organism: Ostrinia furnacalis; assembly: GCF_004193835.3. Taxonomy (NCBI): domain Eukaryota; kingdom Metazoa; phylum Arthropoda; class Insecta; order Lepidoptera; family Crambidae; genus Ostrinia; species Ostrinia furnacalis. Next base: position 48,693 of record NW_021136742.1, on the reverse strand, counting down.
ATTTGGCCCAAGTTGATGTTTATTTTTCGGAAATAATTGGCACAGAGCTTTTAGCTCAAGTGGCAGAGATTTGTAGTGATAGCGATTCAGCAATAAAGACTGTAATGTACAAATTTTTATCATCATCATTGACTCCACTGTGGAGACTTATGCCTGTTTTCACCATCAATCCCTAATTTTAAAGTGACCCCTATGGAAACAAAATCCCCGTCATGTGTTACCATAGGGGTCACTTAAAAATTAGTTAATTAATTAATTTTAATCTACCAGAGGTCATTGTACCTACTTAAATTTAAATTTACATTGTAAAGGCGACTGAGTTTCTTCTGGCACCTCTGACCTCTTGGTTTTAGGAGGTAGGCCCAATCCCTTAGGCGGGGAGAGTCCCACATAACCTACTGGCCGTTTCCATCAGCCAGTGGATATGCGCAAAGTATTTCCCGATGGAAAAACAGTATAAAAAGTATAGTAGCCTACTTATTATTATCATGCATATAGACGTCCAAAGTTTTACGTTAATGTAACCAGAGTACATACCTACTTAGGTACTAATGATAGTAATAAATAATTATAGTAAATGCATTTGGGTACCAAGTCTCTCCGTTTGGAAAACAATTACAATTACCATTGTGAATGCGGCGTGCGAAAGCTGGCCGCAAATAATGGAGTACATATTGAAATATCTTTTAGAGACACATCAAATAATTTCGCAATACCATTAGCGTAACCCCTGTGAGTCGAGGGTCGGCGTTGTTTATAACAAAACAATGTCAGTTGTGGGGGTGCCTTCAAAAGGTTGGTAAAAGAGCATGACGTCAGTTCCACGCGATTTGTTCTCAGATTGAACACGCCGTGATTGTGTGTGGCAGATTGAGAAACGTCTGACGTCACTTCTCATTTTGGAATTGAAGAACTCAAAACATAACACATAACGCAGTCCAAGACTGTTGTGGTGTTATTACAAAAACTTAAACAGACGTTAAACACGTGTTACAACGGCATTTCCATGCTAAATGTCAATTTAAACAAGTGTTCAACGCCCGTTTAACTTTTTGTAATTAGCCAGCAGCTTTATTCGGTTCACTCTAGGTTAATAACTGGATCAAATCATGTTTATTCTTTTTTTCAATTCTTATTATTATCATTAGAAAGCAACAACATAATGATGAGTCCTGTAGGGTATGGATGGAAATAAGAGAGGGGAGGGTCTTTTAATTTATATGTATATTGTTTATTTATTTTAAGGTCAGTAACTTCAGCATACATCCTGTTTCCAGTTCCAATCTTAATATCAATACCTACCAAAAATCGTAAAAATTGCTTCAGAAATTAATGTAACCAATAGACTTTGTGAAGATGTGCTTGAAATCTTTGTTTCAAGTTATGTAATGAATTGTATTTTTGCAATTTTTATCGATTACTCAGCTGTCAGCGATAAAGTGTCACATTCCTCGCACCGTGTACCCGTCAGATTTCCAAAGAGTGGCGCGGAGGCCACGGCCCTCGTTAAGGAGGCTTCAAGCCTTCAAAGCGCTTCGGAATTGACATCATTTTCCACGCGACGGATCCCTCTGATCCCTTCTGCGATCTTCAAATTTTATTGTTACGGTACATTTGGCAGGCGACATGCCAACACCCATATAATATGGGCCATATTATACCTTTTTTAACTGATTTCTATTGATAAAAATAGCTAATATTTTTGATTTTGATTTTTGATTTTGCCAGTTTTGCACTTGCTTCCTCCGCGTTAAGTAGCAGGAGGGCGCTGGATGCAGGCCGCTACCGCGTGATTTGGAAATCAGGGGAGGCCTATGTTCAGCAGTGCACTAAGGATTAGGGACTACTAACTGTTACATGTGTCTTGCTATTCATCGATGTTGACTGTACAACATGTCAGCACTAATGTACACTTTGCGTATGTAATTACCGGTTATCATTGTCACTATTTATTGCGCTATCTCAGTGACGTCATTGGCGGAGGCTGGACAGTGCAGCGCAGCGAATTGTAGCTTGACAGATTTATTGTTGCGCCCGAACGTTAGTGACGTAACGAAGGGAATAAGCCAAGCTAAGAATTTACTTTTTTGTTATAGTTACATGTTTGATGCGGATTATATTATTGGGTGAGGGCAGCGCAGGACCGTTCATTGTGGAAAACCTTGGGGGAGGCCTTTGTCCAGCTGTGGACGTCATTTGGCTGAAACGAACCAATACCTATTTGACCAAGGTGACAGATTGATAGACATGGTGTAGACACCGCATGCCAATTCGAGTAGTTCGGTCTCTGCAGCTGGACTATCGTGGAAAATTTGGCATCAAAATACAATATAGACAGACATTCTTCGTAGCAGCAATGTTACTAAACATTTATAAAATAATGCTACTTTGTTACTTTTTGTAAAATTAAAAAAAAAAACTATCGAATGTTCGTAGGAGATAGCTACTTACATTTAATCGAACTAGGAAGCGTTCTACACTGTATTAGCCTAGTTGTGGTTTCTACTCGAGACACAAAAATTAAAAGTCGTCGGTTTAGCAGAAAACAGATTCAGAACTTGCCTATTCATTTGCCTTGAAAAGTCCCATCGTATTCCATCGAATCATCGACTCCGTCCCATCTCTAGCTAGAGCTTACGTTCTGTGTAAAATTTGTGATACGTGCAAGGTATGTGCTGGCCTACCCTCACGTCGGTTGAAATGGAAATGCTGCTAGCTTTATGAAAAGCTCTTTATTCGCGCAGACGTATTCGAAAGCTAATTAAAACTAAATGTATTGGACCAAGCTATGGCCTGAAATCTCATTAAAACTACATGTTTGGACGTTAAGGAATGTTTGACAGTTGTTTAGGAGCAGTTTGTTATTTATTATATTAAAATATGTAATTTATTTATGCACACTTATAGCGATGTCTTAACAAACCGTATCTAAAAGAATTATTATTGATCAAATTACTTGTTAGCTGTCAAGTGAAAAAATCTATGATTTCAGTATTGGAGTTATGTTAAAATTTCTCAAAAATGTATATTTAATTCACCACGACCTAAATGTTTACATTTTCTCTGATTAAATTATGAATAAGTAATCCAGAAAGAAAGATATTTGTATTCTTGCTAAAGTACCTATCTATTAATAAATGCGATATTCTGTTTGTATTATTAAAGTATAAGTGTCAGACCAGTGGTTAGGCGATACGTTTAGCCGGAGTTGCCCTATCTTACTTTAACAGACTATAGTTATTATAACCATAACCGGTGTTTTTTGTATGGAATTTGACAGATTTTTGACGTTTGTCAAAGTTAAAGTAAGATGGTTTAGATTTCTACAGATATACAAATGGATCGGTACTCTAATTCCCACAAGTACCTCGACCTTCCAAGACGAAGTGCGAGCCTGAAATCGACTCGCCAATATTTGCGAAGGCGAATCGGACCGAAATAAGAATTTGTCACACACGCGAACAAACACAAACATTTGTGCTACGTATCAAAGAGCTTTCCAATCTGGGTGCACAAATACACGTCCATAGCAGGCAAAGTAAATAGTTAGGTGTGTGCACGCTAGCGAGCGTTCGGCGAATGTGGTTTGCCATCCTTAGGTCATCTGCTTATGCCAAGATATAAATGTGATGAGTGATCATCATCATCATCATCATCATCATCATCATCATCTCAGCCATAGGACGTCCACTGCTGAACATAGGCCTTCCCCAATGCTTTTCATGTTACCCGGTTAGTAGCGGCCTGCGTCCAGCGGTTCCTGCCACCTTTATGATGACGTCGGTCCACCTTGTGGGTGGACGTCCCTCGTTGCGTTGTCCGGTACGCAGCCTCCACTCCAGAACCTTGCTGCCCCATCGGCCGTCAGTTCTGCGTACTTGCCCTGCCCATTGCCACTTCAGCTTGCTAATCCATCGGGCTATGTCAGCGACTTTAGTTCGTTTACGGATTTCCTCATTGACGAGTAATGAATTACCGAAAATAAACAGATAACTCAAGATAGTCTGTTTATATTCGGTTACGTGTCTCAGTCGGATTAAAACTTGACGTGCTTTCAGAATCACAGTATCTGTTATTCTTGGAAAATCAGGTTCTAATCTATCTGTACTGTGCGGACAACATTACAAAGTCAATTTTCAACTAATTATTTCATCTGGGTATTGAATTTGAAATTGAAACCTCTTGAGCGAGATCGAGAAAGTAAATTTTATTATCACTAGTCCATACAGTTCGTCGCCGCAAAGGGGTTAACCTTTTTTTAAATAAAATTATACAGGAGAGCAAAAAACGACATAGTACCTGAAGAATGGAGTACCCATTTCTTTCTGTATACTTAACTAAATCTTAGACCGTTTGTATGATATTCGCCCCTTTGCGGCGTTGGCGACGAGTTATGGTGTCCACTGCTCGTGAGAGACAAAATACACGCCGCCGCCAAGTTATTACTGTTTTGTACTAAGAAACGATAAAAGACGAGTGACTAGCAAGGCGTTGAGACAAGCCTGTTGACAACTGTACCCATTAATATAATAATATTTTTAGCTCGGGATTCAGTATAGATACCCGCTCCCGCTGTCGCGCCCGCTGCCGCCTGTCAACATAACCGCTTACTGGGTTTCATGCCGAGTGCCGATGGGACGCTTCAAGTGTTTAGTTTGCTTTCTGTGTTTGATGTTTTTTATCTGTTGTGTTTTCATTTTTGCCCGGCTCTTATAAGTTGTTGTATTAGTGAATTCGATTTCGGCTTTGTATTGGACGTGCCAGAACGAAGTGGCTTTATTGAAGTGATTCTACCACTTTGGAGATAGGGATTTGGTATGTATTCCGAATATAATTAATGTTTATTTTCCCATTACTACGATTTGGTATTCTTCTTGTTAGGTACTTACTGGAGAGCTTCTATTGCTAAAAAGATAGAGTAGCATTACATTATCAAAAAATTTTTAAGGTTTCAATTAGTCCCTGTAAAACCAATTTACATGAAATTTTCTCGTTCATTGTAAAGGTGCAATTTCTACATCAAGATTCATAAAAAATGTTTTAGTAAGTTTATGTTTTATTTAATTAGATACCTTAATATTTATTTCATATCAATAAATAGTACCTACATCATAATTTTCATCAGGTCGTCTATCCATCGAACAGTCTCTTTACGCCTTTTAGTGCATGGTTGTGAACCATAGGTCGTTAGGCCTTATTTGGTCTTCGATTTTTCGGGCAATATGATACGTGCACAGATGTAGCCCTTAAAGTATCAGCGATCATAATAGGAATCAATTGTTACCGTGGTCTCATGTGACTACATTTCACGAGTTAAAAACGTATGTTGCAATTGTTCTTGCACTAGTTTATTAACATAAAAAATGTATCACGAAATTATTTTACACTTTACCTTCGAGCATATGCACCCAAATTAAAACAAATACAAATAGCATCCCGGAACGTACGGGCGAGGCAAACACGTTAGCCCGGCGCAAGACCTGGGTACTACGGAACCTTTTAGGGTGAAAAGTGATCGAGATTCAGCTTTAAAACGAGCACTATTTCTCGTATCTGTAATTTGAACTCGGCTTATACAACTTAGATTGCTCTACATGAATAGATTAAGTTTAAGGTGCAGTCGAGACAGTCGAGAGTGCAGACTACGTATTTGTTGCAAAACAACACCTATTAAGAATATCACAGTAAGGTAAGTAGTATCAAGGATGAACGAGCCGAACGGTGAAGGTATCGAACAGTGATTTCGGAAAAAAAAGTGTCTATCTTGATATGCCAGACACTAGCATGGAAACGTACAACAGTCGACGGGAATCGAACTCGCTTTCTCTAATCGTCCAATGCCTAAACTGTTAGGAAACCTGTGGCGATGCAGGGCGATACCTTTCGACTCGCCATTACAAACTGGGGCAGGCATCACTCAACAGATGGCGTTGATACCAAGGTTACTGTGACACACGCCTCCGCGCCTACAAACCTGCATCGCGGTAGTAAAGATTTACACCTTAGTATAATAAAAACTAATATGGTATACATAGATTACACCTTAGCTTCCTTTAGTGGTCAATATTCTACAAACCCATAGTAAAGCACCCGTGCCCGTGGCTTATCAAACAAGATATTTATGTTCGCAAACATGTCCGTGCTGTGTGCCTGCGTTCTGTTGGCACTCTCTGTTTGCGTTTGATTCCCCGTTATTAATGTTTTCGGCGAGTGCCGGTTTAATTTAAAAATTTATGATATGCGAGCGTGTTCTCGCAATAAATTTCTGTAAAACTATGGTTCATTGGGAGGAAGACGGTCATTAATCAGCGCGTATACAGTTCACTACGATATTTTGCAAAAATGTGTATACTTCATTGTGAAACTATTGTAATTTTACATAATGAATCGCCAAGATATTTGCTAAAGAAATCTTGAGGTTCATCATCATCATTTCAGCCATAGGACGTCCAGTGCTGAAAATAGGCCTCCCCCAATGACTTACACATCGCACGGTTGGTAGCGGCCTGCATCCAGCGCCTTCCTGCTACCTTTATGAGGTCTTTTCTGTCCACCTTATGGGTGGACGTTTATATGTGAAATAATATAAATAAATAATAATAATAGGTATTCGTATATTAGGTAGGTACATTGAAAACATCGATTTTGAACTTAATGCCTCAATAAAAGAACCTAAGCACAGTACTTCATCCTGAGTTACAGACCCGTTCGAATCCCAGCCAGCCCGCAGCGAATCATCAATAACCCTGCCATAGTACAGCTTTAAGTAGTATGTCTAGTTTTAACGAGCTTAAAGGAAAGTATGCGCATTTATTTTATGCTGCACAAAGCAGGTATTGGACTGCAATCGTACCTAATGTTAAGTGAGATGCAGTCTAGGACCAACATACAAAATAATGATTTGACTAAATAGAGTTGTTGGTTTGGTAAATAATCGTTACATTTGCAGTAATGAGAGAACGTGTATTTTAAAAATGAAGTTCAAGTTTCACGAGTCCAACTAGCATCACCTATTTTGGTTGTTTTCCCATATTTAATTTTGTCGTTGTCCCCTATTTGGTCTGAGGCTAGATGGTTGACATCATGATGAGTTATGGGTCTGCCAGAATAATCCTACTGATGCCAGTAAAACTACACTGTGCCTAAGGTCTAGCCCTAGATTTATCTGCCCCGGTCTAGGCGCTTCAGACATTTATGAGCCAGAAATGCAGCTTCAAATTTTATGGGCGAACTATATGGCGATAGCCTTAGCAAGGCTGCGTGTATGGACCTTCAATTCTAAGGCTTTAAAGCTGTAAAGCTTGTTCGGTGACGCTTTAAGCTAGATTCAAACTTGAGCGTGATTGGTTATATGAAATATTTTTAGTCAAGTTCACGCTTGAATCTATTATTGAGTAAGAATATAGATTTGTGGTTGAGTCTTATTCAGTTATACCTTAAATTCGGACGCGATTTGTTTACGAATTATGTTTAAAAAAAATGCCTTTCTATATAAGTAGGTGAAACCTTTCTAAGCATCGTTCATTACAGCCAAATGACGTCCACTGCTGTAAAGGCCTCCATAATCTTTAAAAGCATAAATTGATGGAGTGAATAGATTAGGTATCAAATCACCAACGTTTTGGGTTAATGGAATATCGTACTACAGTTTGTGGATATTTATTCATAATCTAAAACTGAATTAAATTTGACAGTACGGATTTGGACAAGGATTGAATATGGGAAACGGGCGTAAAATTACTTCAATTTCGGTTGATCCCAGAGGCATTTCCAAAATCACAATGTAAGACAATTCTTACATTCGCGTGCATATAAAACTGTTGTAGACTCAGATTCCCAAAATTTATGGTAAAGCAGGGTAATTAAGGAGACGTTTCGCCCATATTGCCAGAATAAATTGAGCGAAGCGAGCGAGCACGCGCTATCTGGCTGCGATCTCGTAACTAAGTTGGTTTAATTAACTATTTAGTTTTGCTTTTTAAGGAGAAATAGAGATTATTACGTGCGGAAATTTCGGACGCTTTTTGGAAAATATGCGACCATTTTGAACTGCAAATTGTAATTTTTAAATTAAAAGCTGATTTTATTTGTAGTTTGCTACTTAATTGCGCAAATTAAGTTTAAAACTGTTGATATTTTTACAAAATGTTTAAATGGATAAGATACTTTTAAAATATTTTGAAAGAAGTGTTCCAAAAGTTTGTGTAAATGGATTGGTTACATCCAAAAAATTGCAACCTAAATAGGTAACTAAAACATCTTGTGAACAGGAGGCATTGTTTTACGTAAATATTTTGAGACTGGATTTGTGTCCTAAAGGGGACCAATCGCCAAAGAAGTTTGAGAACCACTGTATCTACTATCTAACAGCTTAAACCCACCTCAACGCCCCATAGTAAAAAACAAACACACAAAGCGGGCATCCATTAATTCCCTAATCCTTACGGACGTTCTGTAAACTCTTTAATCATATTTAATAGCTAAAATGGTGGATTAAAAGTGTTTCCCCGTTCCATTTCCGGTGAGGGCACTTACTTACTTAATTTCTTTATTAAAATACTTCCCTGCGGTCAGTTTGCGTGTCATACCGGCACTACTCCGTCCGCATAGCATTTTTAATCAACGTTTTTTAGCTTAACACTAGTTAATGTGGGACATACAGCTGGGAAGGATGGGTAGCATTTTTGAAAACTTTTACAGATTTTGGATTGTTTTCCAGACAGCTTATTGCGATAAAGACACAAATATGGTTCATGTTATTCAATATTCGTCTTAAAAACTTTAATGAGAAGGCTCACAAAATATTTATTGTTCTGTTCCTCTTTAAATGAAATGAAATCGTCTCACTTCTGTGGTGACAAAAATCACGTGATTGTTTCAACCCGAACAACGTCTGACACAGTTTTGCAGCGACTCTATTTAGTAGGTAGTATTATGAAATTGCTTAGTTTATTCCTCTCTATTTTGTGAAGCCTAATTTTAATAAAATTAAAATCTTTCTTTGCTCCTTTGTTCCCCATCCGTCACAGCTGTATACCCGGCTGAGTGACATCCCAGATACGAGGCGATTAATGGAAACACTATCTGGCGTAAAGTATCGGCCGCGCACGCGAGACCACGATCAGCCGACACAGCACGAGTGTACCCGACACCACACTCAACATTCCACCGCCACATGAAGTCAGGCTTCTTGAACACGCTAAGAAATTTCACCGTGTCTGCTGCAGACAAGACAAGAATTTCGTCGGACCTAGCTAGGAAAATTTGTCACAGAATTCGCGTTTGTATTGAATTGACTCCGAAACTACTAGAAGACCGATTTGAAAAATCTTTTCACTAAATGATTCCTCAAACACTCCAGATTGAAACGGCATAGGCTCTACACTTACAGTGAGATTTGGTTATACCTGATGAAAGGGATTCATAGGAATTCCTTCTGCTGGCAAGACAAGATCAAGATAAGTACCTCATCTGAATGGTTTATGCCTGCTTCACCATCAATACTTAATTTTTAAGTGACCCCTATAAAAACAAAATTCCTGCTATGTATTACCATAGGGGTCACTTAAAACTTAGGGATTGATGGTGAAAACGGGCATTATTGTGTTAACACAGATTGCCAAGTTGCAGAACTCAAAAAAATTTAGATTCCTACATTATTTCTGATGAACATAGGCGGTACGAAGTTCGCCGGGTCAGGCTAAGTATTATTTTTCTATTTGAGCTGTGCTAACGATGTGTTGTCCTAATTAATTCAGCGGAACAGGCTTTTGCGGTTATGAAAAATCGTTCAAGAGCTTTATTGCTATTATGAAACAATCAAAAACTGTGTGAGCAAAAAATTATAGGCATAATTGCATAGCGGTTAAACTAGCCCGACTGCACTACAAGGAATTTTATATTTATCATCATCATCATCATCATCATCATTTCAGCCACAGGACGTCCACTGCTGAACATAGGCCTCCCCCAATGACTTCCACATCGCACGGTTGGTAGCGGCCTGCATCCAGCGCCTTCCCGCTACCTTTATCAGGTCGTTGGTCCACCTTATTTATCATGTCTAGTTATATTTTGTGTAGAGTTTATTGTAGAGAGTTAACAAGGTCTCACTGATCTAGAGAGTTACGACCGTATTCACAAACATTACTATGAGGTTTACAGTGCGCATGGACGCACAGGGCCACACACGAACCAATCACAGAGCTCTATTCAACGCTGTGCGTTCGACGTCGTATAGCGTTGCTGCTTCACTTAAACAAGCATCGTTTATGTATACGGGTGGTAGTAGTCTTTTTAACATAATATCTGACACCAGTTGTATCTTATGCTCAAGAGAGCCACACATAATTTCGTATTTCCGCTTTGTACTTACCAATCGTCTACTAATTCGTAAATATTTGACGTGTAAGCACCATTTAATAGTTTTATCTACAGGGTGAAATTGAAATCATTGACATACTTTTAAGATAATGATTTAAGTTTCAACCTGTATACCAACAAATATTTTTTGACTTTAACTTGTCTTACTTTTACTTGCCTACGCAAAATGCCCTAATCGAAAGCTTACCTAAAGCTTTCTTACTGTCTTCATCGTTATTATAAAGGGTTGTTTACAACGACAACGAGAAAATGCATTAACGAAACATGCACAGATCGTTAAACTGAATCTAACAAAAACTGAGCATAAACAAGTAAAACATTAATCTTGTCTACGGACGACGGGAAACGTTTTGATAGGTAAAGATTGGTCTGAACGTAGTTTCAAATTTACAACTCCTCGAAAAATAGTTTGTTCCGCGCTGTACCAAGATGGATGGCGATGATAATGTGCATAGTACACTGGTACAGCAGATCATCTGCATTGTTGGATTTTCGTTTTAAAATAAGACTAAAAAGCATTTTTTTTACATTTACAAACTTTTCATTCATTCATAAAGAGCGTTTGAATGAGTTAATTCGACAATTTTTCTAAAAAATTCGTTAAAAATATAAAAATACAGGATGTTAAAAAAGTTGAAAGGCGCTGGACGCATTCGATTAACATGGAAATCATTGGGAGAGGCCAATTTTCAGCAGTGGACGTCCTATAGCTGAAATGATGATGATGATGATGATGATGATCCTGTAACTATGGATAGGTCACATAATGTCTTTAGATAGATACAACTTTAGTACTTTATTGTGGAAAACCTTGGAGGAGGCCTTTGTCCAGCAGTGGACGTTTGGCTGAAACGAACGAACGAAGATACAACTTTAGATACTAAATAAAATTATCGTTTTATTAAGACTCTGATTCTAAACTTAGTGTGAGCTTTATTTCAGGAGCCATTACATCAGGAGGAAAATAAGCAAGTCTGTAAAAACTTTAAAATCTATACATACGCAGGCAAAGCCACTTGCTGAGGTTAGTAATAATAAAATAGCTTTCATGACGCCTCTACAAAAGGTTAGTCTATGACTTTCTTTTCACCCCATATTTCAGAGCTGCAAAAACGGCAAGACAAATTACATCTACTGAAGATTCCACACAAAAAGCCGAAGATTGCACGCGAATTAGGTGGCCTCCGATACTTTTGAATCAATCTTTCAACTCAGGTGGAGACAAAAACTTAAGTGCGGCCACAGTAAAGATGACTCAGTAAGATGCTTGAATATTCAAAGTTTTACTATTTTAATATTTTTAATAGGATTCTATGAACAATTACAGGTAATCCACAGAGGTAATAGCTACAATTACTTAAGGAAAAATAAAAACAAACATCTACCTATCTTAAAGTTTTTCTTACAGTTTAGGAAAACTTTAGGAATAAATGAAAATAACATCTAATATCTTATTTTTCCTAAAGTAATGTCTAAAGTAACAGTCATGATCATGACCTCTTCCAGGTCAAACGTTGAATGTTATTGTTGAATTTTGGGACACGGTGTGTACTGTGCCAACTAACTTTTCGATTATCAATATTTTTAATGAAATACAACATAAGAGTGTAAAATCATTCCAATTGAATCTACGGAACCTTTTCGATGCTCAATGACTGTATTTGGCTATACCACAGATCAGCACACGCGTAGTGTCATTACGCTGCCAGCAGCACACTAGCGCCGCAAACGGTCATAAACGGAAACGCTGAAATTTTAATGAGCGCCCCGGGCTCACTTGCGGCCCGCGCACACTGCCTTTGATATCGAGCTTGTAGCTGCATAAAGGTGTAAATAAAAGATATTTGTATGACACGTGTCCCACATTGTGTCACACAAAATTAAATGTCTATTGTTATTTAATTTAAATTAATATATGGCTAGAGATTGGCGTGTTTCATATTTTTTAAAATTGCACAAGTTACTAATAGTCCCGTTAATTTTATTTTGTTAATTTTGTTTTATTTATTGGTTAAACAAATATTCACCCCTCGAACTAAGCTAAATATGCTTGAATTAGAAAGTAAAGAGAAAGAAAGAAAGACGAATTTTTTATTTATTTCAAAATCATTAGAAATACAGATCAGATGTATGTACATGAGCTTGTTTTTTAATTTTGAATCAAAATGGCAACCATTCAGCATGCAATAGGGTAGAATTTAGTACATAACGCTGTTACGAGTGGATTCACCATAATATTTTAGCGAGTTCGAACCATTTACAAATAATATAACAAATTTTGAACCCGATGTTTTAACTCTACGCAGTATCAATATTAATAATTAATTATGTATTTTGGAAAGACTGTAGGTAAACCCTTGAAAAAGGTGTCTGAGGGACAATAGTGACTGAGTTTCTTTTTGCACTGTCCCATTTATTATACGGAGGCAGTGGCAGGGTTAATACTGGGACGTGTAAGAGTGCTTTTTAAAAGCCAACTCGCAAAAATAAAATGAATTTTATGAATTCGATGCAGCATGCAGTCCCCTTTAACCCTTCGGCTGAAAACTGAAATTATAAAATACGTTCCGGGCCGATCGGTCCCGTGCTCACGCATCATTCGCTTGGAGAGATTATCTTTTAATTATTCTGGAGTTTATTTATTTTCCTTTACTATACAGTGTCTCATGGTGATGGGAAATTGACGTTTTATATCAAAATTATAAAGATTGGGGAAAAAGAATATTGAAGGGGCTGTTATAACATAAAATATGTAAGTACCTACAAACGAGACAACAGATTAATTTTGATGTCAATTCGTCTTTATCAGAACTATCTAGTGTATCTAGCCATCTCGTGGTCATCATCATCATCTGAAATTACAGTCTTAGGGGTATGTAAGTGTATAGGCAATTCTGATTAGTTTCGTTGCGGGTCCAATGACAGTTTAACTTTCCCCGGGACAAACTTGTCCTTCATTGGTTGGGTTTTTTATGGCAGTCAAGCTGTAGATCCTGGCTACACAGGAGTTGCATTGGTGGGAACGAGAGGTTGGAATAATCCCGTATAGGCAAATCTGTTCAAAGTACGGCGCCAAAAGCTCGGCTATACAATACGAGAAAGCTTAGGTAAACTTAAATTACTATCAGCAGAAATTACGTGGCGAAATGTTCAACCTTAGAAACTATCTCGAAGATGACATTCATTTTGCATGGCAAGCGACACATCACATCCATTACAGAACAGGGTTCAGCAGATAACTTAATAAGCAATAGTTTGTCCAACCGACACCATCCGAAACCGGCAAAACACAAAGACGTTACACAAGAATAGGTAACTGTTAACGATACAATAACATCGAGTTGGACCTCCGATACCGAGCAAATATAGTTTATCTCGCAAAATAGCTGCCAGCGGGCAGGAATAGGGTCGCCACTTAAAGGTAGAGGTCTGTTTTTATTTCAAAGTTTTAAAACTATCTACAATCTACAATCTACACACATATTATAAATAAATAAGAAAGTAACTCTGTCTGCCTGTCTGTCTGTGTCGCTTTCACGCCTAAACTGGTTTTTGAAACAGGGCCGCGCGTGATAACGTTTTTCTGTGACAGACAAAATTTCACGCGGGCGAAGCCGCGTGTGTTAATATAGTTGCTTAAATTGTTATGTTTACTTTATAGAAGAAGGGGAAAGAAAGAAATAATGTTTATAAGTACCTTTGATCATTAGTGACATCATCAGGTCATTTAGTCTCCACTGCAGGAGTTTTTAGAGAAGATTTAGCCCAAGCTGGCCAGACGGGCTGAACTTGATATAGTTCATACAAACGCAGAATGTACACTGTACAGAGTTATTACAACAAAATATTAAATTAGGCAGTTGATTAATAGGGCACAACACTGCGGAAGCGCCTATTCTAGAGTTATAGGAAATAAAAATAATCTTTTTTTTACTTGGGCCGCCGGGGTGGTATAAGCAAGCATATCTCTCCTTATAGTCTTACTATCTTTGTAACTATGTACCTTTTTTAACTTGATTCTATTAAAGCACTTATCACTAAATAAATAAAGTGCATCCATACCAAATTAAATAGTTGTAGGATATGAGTGGGAAACGGAACGTAAAGATGTGTGGAAGAGAAGGAAGAGTGTGAGTGTGATGTACGACGACATGTGGACGGACGACGGTTGTTATAAATTATTTTATTATTTTCTATCTTAGACAAATAAATACCGTGAAAATTAGAACGGAATTTTAATTCCTACATAGTACTATAGAAACTAATGCATAGTTTCTATAGACATTAGCACGGCGTGCAGCGTGTGGCAACCCTACCCATCTTATACACATTACCATAATTTCCCCAACGTACAAATCTATAAACAAACTTATCTCTGCAGTTCTGTCTCCCTTATTCCTTTACTCTTCTGGTTCACATTCCTTTGGCAGCTGGAATGCAATTGCCGAATTTAGTGGGTAGAAGTTATAAGGAGATGCCAATTGTAGGTAAAATGTTGGCCAACGCGACTATGACGGTGCTAAGAACTGAATTATGGTTATCTCTATCGTATTCGATTGTAATGTAAGAGACAGAATAATATCTGGTTGTGTAGAGTCAAGTATAATTGCCTAGTGAGTTTTGGTCGCTGTTGGTGTTAATAAGTATTATTTTGCACAGTTGTGAGCTTTTTAAGCTAGTTTGTTTAGTGCTCTATACCTCTACATAAACGTACATAAAGGCATTATCACCAGCTTATTAGTATTTTGGTTGCATAATTTTACCTATTACTTCTTAGTAATAGGTAAAGTAACTCTTGTTAATGAGAGTAGAGAGAGACTACATAAGAGTTGAATGATGTTTTTTTTCATATGAAAAATTTGAGCGTTACTGTCATTATGCGATTATGTCTTTATGTAGGTGAGTTTATTTGTGTAGGTGCGTTATTTAGGCTAAGTTGCACCACCTTACTTTAACCGTAACTGTAACGAAAACCGGTGTTTTTTGTATATGGAGTTTGACAGATTTTTGACGTTTTTTATATTTAAAGTAAGATCAGACTTATTTATTGTCGTATTAACATTTTTGTTAATTTAAAATTTTAATAAGTCGTGTTAATTAATAAATCATTCGTAATTTAGCTATTCCATTCAAACTTCTTATTCAATCCAAAATCCGAGTGGGGGTGTTTATTCAATTCATAATAACATTGCAGTGCAAAAAGTGCGGCTACATTTGTGACGTAGAAAAAGCTTGTTGTGCCCAGGCCCGACTGTTTGCTAATTAGCACCCGCATGTAGCTGTGGGGTGACCATGCTGTCCAAAGTTGCGGGATAGTGTGCCCTGATTACTATTAGATTAGGTACCTTTACACTATCGAATAACCAGTACTAGAACTAGTAATGCATCTGGTCAGTGTGGAGAGTCCAGGACAAAATATCATCCATTTGATTCTGATAAATTAGGCTCCTGCAGTGGAGATTAAATACCCTTATAAATGAGGCGATAAGATATTGCACGATTCAATTCATAAATGCTAGTCTACTTGGTCGTAAGCTTATAGAAAACGTGCCTCACAGCACAAGGTCTTTCGTATGGTGAAGTTTCTTGCGCTGCTTCAGCACTAGGTATTATTGTCCCGAAGCAGTGTAAGAGTTGAGACATGTAAAACAACTCTTTGAAATTCTACTCAAAGAAAATAATTCATTTTGAATTTTTATTTTGTTTTTAAAATGTGACCTATGTATGATCTACGAGTACTTACATACTTGCCAGATATTTCATTACTCCTAATTTTTCCACAACACTTGGTCACACTACCTTATGACCCGCACAGCCGTCGACAGCTTTTTATTTGTAATTACTTGATGCGTCCAGATTGGAATTAAATCTGTCCTCCTAATGGGGATGTGGGGGGTAGAAGGGGAGGGGAGGGGAGGGTAATTGTGCGACTACCTGCCCCTATATTTTTTCTCCCTCGAATTGGCTTATCGCAAGTGGGTTTTATTGTTTTTAATATTAATCTGCAGGGGTCGTGCATTTGTGATAGTCTTGATTTTGTAAAAAAAAGTACCTTCGTCTGTCACACGATTAGAATGTGTGAATAAAATACGAGGGGTTATTTTTTACCATAAGCAGGATATTATAGCAGTCAAGTAAAGGACAATGTTCGCTCGTTTCAGCCAAATGACGTCCGCTGCTGGACAAAGGTCTTCCCCAAGGATTTCTATAACGACCGATCCTGTGTTGCCCACATCCAGGTTCTTCCAGCGACCTTCACCAGATCGTCGGTCCACCTAGTGAGGGGCCTGCCCACGCTACGTCTTCTAGCCCGTAGTCGCCACTAGAGAACTTTTCTTCTTCAACGGCGTCAGCTCTTGGATTCAAGGACAATGGCTGACCTTAAAATATTATCATCTATTTTGTCTGCAATGTGCCTTAAGATTATCGGGGGAATAATATGAAGTTCATAATATTATGTGACTCTACCTCTCTACCTACCTCTCTGGACTGGACATAAGCCGGTATAAATTAGTGTTATTGGTAAATGGAACTTTCAGAAGTCCTATATGAAATATGTAGTTAGTTTCTTTCATTTATTTTAAGCACGCGAACTTAAAGGCACAGAGATTGTGAAGTGAAGATTTTGAAGATCAAATTGTTAACAGAGTTTAAAGGTAAGTTATAGAGAAACAAATAAATAGATATCTTATTAAAAAGCTTTTTAGTTTCAAAATAAATGCAAAATAAGCATAATTACTCAAAAAAATGTTAATTAATGCTGATACTTAGATAATTGAAATATTTATTAGTTTGTTTACAATTGACTCTTCTGGGATACAAACCCGCAACCACTTACCTCAAGGCCAGTCGTGTAAAAGCTATATAACATCACTTATGACGTCATCTATCCATTAGTCCATTTCGTAATGATAGCAAAAAAATATCCCAATTTTTCTTCTTTTTCTGCCCGTAAAATAGCAGTCTCACAAGGCCAAGAAACGCCGGGGGCTCAGCCACTTGTGATAAATCGTTAGTAGGTAATGGCTACAATAAAATATTTTAGCGAATGTATAGACTGATAGAGCTTCTGTTAGTTGTCTATTCTTTGAGACTGACTGAGAATTGCTTGACTTTGTGAACACTTAACAATGAAGTAAAAATGAATCTACTACACTCAAGTAAGGTTTCAAATCTGTGATTTTAATCGTTTGTTTTTAATTTGGTTATATTGTGCCGTCAAAACTTTTGGCGCGCGAAAAAATTGACAGTCGATATTGGTCGAATAAAAGAAAAAAGTTTCTCGGTGGCCAGAAGCGTGACCAAAAAGTTTGGTATTGTAAGGCCTAGAAAATAACTATCATACCTTTTTGTCTTATAATGGTTTGTCTATTATGTACAAGTACATTTATCAGATTCTAAAATTGCTTTCTAAAATCGCCATGAAGGTTCGAAACCTACTTGTAATTCCATAGATTTAACTCGCACCCTTTTACAATTTTATTTTACCCATTTTCAAAAATGTGAACCCAAAAAAGCTTATCGCCTTAATTAACTTTATCTTCGAAACAAAAAACTCCCGAAAATTGCAATCATGCATAAAGTAGACCCTAATCTACAGTCAATTACGATAACCAAATCAGCTGGCCTTACAAAAAATTTAACTGGCCATTTTATACGTATAGGTTCTTGAAATATATTGGTTAATGCATATTTTTGTTAATTAAAGGTCATTTAAAAGCCGGAACAAAATTGTATGTAGTATTAAAGGGTTGTATCTCGAGGCGGGATGACAACTCCATAGAACGACTGGTCGTTCAAGGAAAAGTCGAAGGAACCCGATCGCGTGGTAGGTCACCAATGCGCTGGACCGACCAAGTGAAATCGGCAGTGGGAGACGGCGTATGTGACTGCACCAGACAGTCTGCCAATAGAGAGAGATGGTGGGAGATCGTGCGGAGAGTTGTATCCGCCTCTACAACCGATGTCAACAACGCCTCAACAACGTGACCACGACCGCTCTGCCAAAAGTGTAACGAATAAGAAGAATTAAAGGGTGTCAAAGCAGTTATAGTACTTACATTTTAAAGTGTAATACTATGACTGTGATAAGGTGCCTGTAAAAAATCATGGGCTCAGGTACTTTTTACACATTTCGCCAGTACGTTATGGTATCATAACGTTAAATATTTAAAAATTGTTTAAATAACATGACCAGAGTAGTGTTGCTTACAGATAGTGGATTATCGACTATCGATAGCAAAAGCAAAAAAAAATCGATATTAATATATCGATTGTAGCGTGTCGTTATGTGCCATTCTGCATTTGCATTAACCGAAAACAATGGATACGATGATAGATTTGGCTATTTCTAACAGTTTGTAATACTATCGATAGTATCCAACGTAAATCAGAATTAAAATTGATACATATCCCAAATATAGCTTTCCCTGATACTACTTATCAAAACTATCGAAAGTTTTTTTCTTTTTATGCAGGTATTGCGGTCAACGCAATAGCACCTGAGGTGAAGTGAGATGCCCAGTCTAGGATGGTAATAGTATTGCTGTTATCAAAATGCTCTATCGATGCTGTCGATAGCCTGAACATTTATCGACAGTACAACTATCGATGGTTCCCCAACACTAGCCCAGAGTAATATTTACATCGTGCATCACCACGGATGCCGCCGCACATATTTTCGGTTCAATCAGTGAAGTATTAATGAGTCGCCGCGGTTGCTCGGTCGCGTATTATTATACAAATACTACCATTCATTTTATGTAATGGTGCATATAAATCAAGTACGTCATGAAAAAAACATATTTAACACTGGGTTGCACCATCTTAGGCCCAGAACAGACGGTGAAACGCAACTGCAACGAAACTGCAACTGCTAGTTACTTTTGAGTTGCATCTAAGTTTCTGCCATAGCGTCCGTTGAGACACATGACGCGACCAGTTTGAAACTTTCAGTTTCAGTTTCAGTTTCATTCATCAGAATCATCGTTTCACCGTCTGTTCTGGGCCTTACTTTAACTATAAAAAACGTCAAAACTCTGTCAAACGGCATCCGAGAAACGCGGGTTCGAACCCTGCTGACGCTCGACTATTGTGGTGAGCCCACTCGTGAAAAGCATTTATTTAGCTTAGTATGAGAGGTTATTATAGTAATTTGTGCAATACAAATTACAATAACTCCATACAAAAACACCGTTTAAAGATAAAATAGTGAATCAACTCAGTTTAAGTCCTTCATCGTCGTCGTTTCAGCCACAGGACGTCCATGAATACATATAGGCATACTATGACATAGGCCTCCCCCTATGACAATTTACAATTTTGGTAAAATCTGTACTTATTATCAACGTAAAATGCTGACAGACCACAGGCACAGGCTGGTACACCAGCTATGGAATATAAATAAAATAAGAACAGGTAATATTATAAATAGACCATAGATCATGTACCAAGTAGAAACAATCCCGTGGGTTCAAATCCCGCCTTAGGCAGTTAAATTTTTTCAAGTTATTTATAATTTTCAAACAAGTAGAAACAGTTAAAAGTTAAACAAAAAACAGTAATAAAAGTGCACAGCTTACGAAAGGTTCCATGTTAAATTGTCGAAGCCATTTTGTAAATTGGCATGAATTTTCACGTGAAATACGAGCATTCATGTCTTTGGATGTCATATCCGTGCGGGGAAGGCATTAGCTTACATACGTAACAGGCGCCAGGGCCGGACTCGGGCTCTTTTTCTGAAACGACGTGCCGCTTACGTACGTGTCAGGCCCACTTCATCTTCTTGTCGTGTCGACAACAAACCTACACAGCGTCAGCCCAAAACTCCGCCACAAGAATGGCGTTGTCACTATTGTTGCCACGATGACAAACCGAAGGCCCACATTAAATAAGTAAAGAAGTGAACGTGTAAAAAATTTTCAGCGAGCGGAACATTTTTCATTGAAGCTCAGCTTCTATTGGTCGTGGCATGACGTTATTTAGCCTCGCTATATGAACTATCCATAACAAAAAGAAACTTTTCAATCTGAACCAGCACTACCTGAAATCGCTCGCAGAATTGCTAAAATCAAGTGGCAGTGGGTGGGGCACATAGCTCGTAGAGACGATGGCCGTTGGGGCAGGAAAGTTCTCGAGTGGTGTCCACGGGCTGGAAGACGTAGCGTGGGCAGGCCTCCTACTAGGTGGACCGACGATCTGGTAAAGGTCGCGGGAAGAGCATGTATGCGGGCAGCGCAGGACCGTTCATTGTGGAAACCTTTGGGGGAGGCTTTTGTCCAGCAGTGGATGTCATTTGGCTTAAACGAACTAACGAACGAACTTCGTTCAAGCCAACACAAATTTATTTACATCGATATTGTAGTAAATTATTATTTATTCTTGGTGTACACAATATGACTATTAAATCGGCGATTCTGGGTATTTTTTAGCCAACTCTTTTCTGATTGAATCGAATTTTTAGCGTTTTGTAATACGGAACTGAGTCCGTCCCTGCACGGATCGCGTCTTCGGCAGCCGATCGATGCGATCGAACGGAGCGTAATAATTTAACGAGCGCACCTAGCGCTTAATGCCATTGTCTATGGACTGCAGTGTACGTGTTTGTATGCTGTGCTTGTGGTTGATTTTACGCTGTGGAACATAACTTACGTGCGTTTGAATTCATACGTTTGTCGAGGATATTATTATGCAAAAGGAAACTTTAAATCTTTTAAATCAAAGAACAGATTTAAGATTTCACGGAATCGTTTAAAGTCATCTCAGGTTTGTATCAAAACAATCAAGTTTTTGAGAATATATTCAGGACGCTTGAGATTAAGAAAACACAGGCTTATGATGCTTCAATTTTAACCAAGTTTAACGCGTCGTTTTTAGCTTACATTTTAAAGTCTGATTAAATTAAAATAACATTTTCGTGTTAAAAGTCTGTGTCAAATTCGAGTGTAGGGTTAACCTCAAAAACACGTGAAATCGCTTCTCACCTGGTCGAAGGCAATTTACTCCTGTATGCTGTACGTTAACCCTTTTCTATCTGCTGGCCAGAACTGACATGAAAATAAGCTGAAAAAAGTTTTAAGTATTGGTATTTGTTTTTACAACAGAGTATTAAAATAATACCTAACATTTGCCCGTTGCTTCACAAGTGAAGACAAATTTTTCGTACACGTGTCCCCGATCTAAAATTTATTTTCTTACTTTTTTGCCAAAAGAATATGAGTCAACGGATTACTTGTTGTCATATAATATAATTTGGTTATTAATTTGGGTAAATAATAAGAAAATACGATGAAAAGAGCATTAACCTCTAGAATATATTTTTTATTGTCTACATTTTTTTTCCTCTTATGACAGCGAATAGTCCGTTGTCATGATAACAATCCTTGCTTTAAATAGTTTTTTTTTAAGATTATTAGCAATCTGTATTGCCCAAATTACTTATAATCCCATTAACCCCTCGTGGTAAGCTAAATAAGCTTGTGTTACGAGTGGGCTCACCACAATAGTCGAGCGCGGCGGTGGGATTCAAACCCGCGTTCCTCGGATCTCAAGTCAGCCACTCCGAACCCTTCACCGTTCGGCTTTTGTGGCTATGATCAATACTGTAATCACAATCTGTTAAAGCTAAAAGTTGAATGAAAAGCAGCTTTATAGGAAAGTTATGTCCAGCAAAGGACTATTAATGGCATTATATAACTTTCCACATTGCCAAGGACGTTTGTACCCCCGCGAGCGCTGCAGGGTTAAGCAGTGCAAGCTCAAGCACGTCTGCCCATAGCTCGTGCGATATGTTGGGATGAAATACGTCCCTAGAGCTGTAATTTCATACTGTGCTGTAACTCTGTCAGGTAACTTGGTTACAGTTCGTGCGGAATTTCCACTTATTTTAACGTAGCGCTTTGAAACCTAGTTCTAGTGTTTAATAGGTATTTTCAAAGCTCAAGGGTCCCATTTTCTTACTATTTACTATGTTTTATGCTTAGTTCAGTAGTTTACAATTTCTTAGATTATTATTAGGTTAATTTAACGAAATTAAATTCTAAATAAAAATATTTTTACCATTTTTTAAGGAACCACAAATCAGAATATTATGAAATTTTGTGAGTAGATTGAGACATTTTTTTATAACGAAAATGGTTGACCCTTAGACGAGCTGTTTTTGAAAATTTTATTTTCTATAAATTATTTACACTAAGGCTGGGTTGCACCATCTTATTTTAATTTTGCCAAACGTGAAACATCTGTCCAACTCCATACTACCATACTAAAAACACCAGTTATCGTTATAGTTACGGTCAAAGTTAGGTGGTGAAACTCAGCCTAATATTATAATGAGGAAAATTTTATTGTTTGTATTGATTGCTCCAAAACTAATGGACCGATTTGAAAAAATCTCACTATTAGAATCCTGAAATATTTCTGATGAACATAGGCATATTTTAGGCGGTACGAAGTTCGCCGGGTCAGCTATATTTAATTATTTGCTTATTTTGTTCTCTGTTAGATCTCTACTATTTAGTTAAATATTTATACAAGTAAAACCCTCCTACGTCTAAACACCATCCTTTAATTCATTAAACGGGCTTCCAATTACCCCATATTGCTATTTTCTATTGCGTAGTAATTAATTACTGAACAAAACAACTTTAGTGTGACTTATTTAAGGTACAATTTGCTTTGACACTTTGACAAGTCAAATTGTAAAGCAAAGTTATGGTTACAGTCGTTTCAGGGTTACTACTAAGGAATTTGTATTGGAAAAGAGTTTTCGCGACGGCAAAATGATGGTATGGTTGAATGTTACAGAAACCAGTTTATGTTTGCTTTTGTTTTGGTTCTTATGGTGGGAGATTTAAGGTTTGAAATAGGGGATCGGGTTTATAAAGAGGGAGGGGTGAATGAACCTGAGACCACGTGGAGTTCGCAATTGCGCAGTTTTGAAGACCCCTGCAGTAGGTTATGGTGTACTCTGTGTATGGGGTCAGGTGAAGGCACCAGTTTTGGTTAGTTTGAGACCTACCTACCTAGTTTGAGATATTTTCATTTATTTAATTGTAAATAACAGAAAATGTATTGTTTTGTTGCCCCAATAAATCTTTCTAGTATTTTTATGTTTATTTTATTTTCGGCTTTTAATTAATCAAACTACATTGTATACTACTATCTGCATCGTCAAGTATAAAATACAAGGCGTTTTTTCAAAATCAGATAGGAATTTTAATATAAGTTTCCCATATTACTCGTTTCGATCTCAATTTGTGAGACGTACTTGAGATTCAACTCACAAATGGCTATAATGCGGAATGAGATTAACTGGTTAGAGTCAACAAAAGAAGCTTTTTGAATATAAAATGAGTGATTCATATGCATTTGGTAACGTACAGACCGGTTAATGAAATAAATGTAGAAGCATCTTCATTCATCAAAATATCATTCATTTTTTACATTAGATGTTTAAGTAAACCAAAAATATATCTATTTTTAATGATATTGATATGAGCATTAAGTATAGAAATATAGAAAGAAAGGAAATTCAGTTTGTTTTCACTTTGTTTTCAAGTTAAGCGGTAGGTAAACAAAAAACAGCGTCCATTTTATTTGATTCACATATTATTATAAACACGAGTGTAGAGATAAGAGATCTCCGTTATTTCAATAATTTAATATAAAAAGACTTTCTCTTTCTTACCCTAAAAAACTCCGAACTAGAAGCATATTGCCAACATAAATAAATCATTTAGTCAGTGTTAAAACTTTATTTTATGAGACAGTCAGCTTTTATAAACTCTTTCTAAGCATTTCTCGTTAACTCAACTCAAAACTGCGCGTAATAAGTTGAAACTAAATCGCCATCTGCGGACAAACCGAATGAACCACGTGCTATATTAGGAGACGGTAATTTTACTATTTTCTTTTAAGAATTGCAATTGCTTTGATAAAAAGCTGAAATTTTTTTTGACGCATTATAGTGCATACATAAATTTTGAACGTAGGTACTTAAGCAGTTAGAATGCAATGTTAGTTCTTATTGTTGGGGTCTGAATTAATGTTTTTCTTTTAAGGTTAGGTATTTCACTTTTGTCATTGATTATAACATTAAATTAAGTTCATTTAAGTAAAATAAAGGAATGGCAAAAAGTGATTTATAGATTGAATTTGAATGTTTCTAAATAATCTCAGTTTCAAAACACAAAAGAAAATTAATTACTTATCAAAAAGTTATTTTAAAATAAATAAAAAATCATGAAATTTGTGTTTTCACAGCCATAATTCGGATTTTTTTTAAATGATTGGTTTTTTAGAATGATGCATTGATGATGTCTGTGACCATAACTGGACACAGCACCCTACTCTCCGGCCTGTCATATTTAGGTCACCCACATTCCCCAAGGGACGTGTGCAGCCCTGCAATCATTCCTGCTCAACGGTATATGCAAAAAATAATCGCCCAAGTAACTAGGGGGGAGAAATAAAAGTGGGGGTAGATCTAACCCCCTTTTTAAAAACTGTACTTATGAATAACGCTAATCATAGTGGTTTTTTATGCTTTACAAAAATAGCAGGTATGTTAGATATTTTATTTATATGGGATTCATTCCTTCTCATTCTATTTTTATTTAGTGGCAAACAAACCTCTTAGGCCCAGAACAGACGGTGAAACGCAACTACAACGAAACTGCAACTGATAGTTACTTTTGAGTTGCATCTCAGTTTCTGCCATAGCGTCCGTTGAGAGACCACCATATGACGCGACCAGTTTAAAACTTCAAACTGGGCCTTAGCGGAGGTTTATTTCTGCCAATGTCTAATGACATCTTGAAATCACCATGTTGTAGTCTACTAATTGTTATAATTACTCACTTATAAAAACTTTAAGGGGGATCAAATTGCGGGAACCTTTTAATGTTGGGACAAGAGGTAAAAAATATTAATATTTTGACAGCTATGGCAGATTTAAAACAACATAAAATTGACGCTCTCTTTCATGAAAAAAATGATTACTAAACTATATTTTTTTTATCCACAACGAGGAAGCTCTTGACCTGTATCTCACCTGATGGTAAGTGATGATCAGGCCGAAGGTGGAAGCGAGCTTCACTCGGAATCCTCAACCACAGAGGAACTAGCTATCTTACCTCTTACTGCCAGAACACAATAATGCTGTTAACATTGTTGTTATGGCGACAGACTTAGGTAAGATGGCGGTAGCTAGCCAGGCGGACTTAGAACAAGCCCTACCACCTATTTGCCCTACCGTTTCTATTATTACATTCAATAATTTTGCAGATATACCTACATATCTTCACCGCTCCATAATACATATTAGTATGGACTTATTTACAGTCAGACCCTTATATTTCATTGGAGATAATATACTGTACGGGCTACTAAGTTGACCGGTTGACATCTCAGTTAGTTATTGCCAAATTATGCTTCAGTCGAGAACATTATATTTAGGCAGTTTGTTTAGGATCAGCGAAAGTTATATTTTGGACTAGTCATGTTTACTATGTCCCAGCGAATGTGTGGGATAATACTTGATAGACCAACGACCTTGAGAAGTAGGTGGATGAAATATTCTGCTTTCGGGTCCAGCAGTGGACTAGGCTTTCGAGGACTGCTGTTGGCTGAAATGATGATGATGATGACGATTTTTAAGCCACAAACTACAATCTGTAAAATTTTAACAAAATATCAACGTTGATACTCGAAAACGGTTCGAGGTAGAGACGCGTGGATGACGGGAAATTAATAATAATGCATCGCTTCATGCAACTGTGATGGAGCATGGAGCATTGCTGTTTGCAAAAATTGTTGACCCACCCTACACAAATAAATAGGAAAAAGACTTATTATTTTAACGTCAAAGCATAATTAATATATTTTTACGATTAGTGGTATGAAGATAGATTTGATCTTTGGAGAAGTATCGACTAGCTGGGCACACACTCACCTATACACAGAGATGAACCGAGTATTGTAGATTGTGAAATAGAAGATGAAAAGTCTGCTATTGGAAGCTCATCATTAAACTTATTATGAAATGAAAATACATAATCATTAAGGACTGACAAAATTTCCAAAAAAATAATGAAATAATTAAGTGATATGCGTGATAGAAGTTAGTAGTAGACCTAACATGCCACTGTCATATCAGTTAACATTTCAAATGCCAAAATCCTCCAAACCACGACCGTCAATTCTACAGTCCCCAATACTTTCTACTATGCCGGCTCTATTTTTTTTACATCTACAGTTACCGTGCAGAATCGACCTAATATGTAGATAGACGCGATAGAAGGAGAATAAATATAGCCCGGTGTGAATTTGGCCAGTGATTTGTGGTCGAGGTCTAGTTTTGGCTATGTGGAGAGAAAATGTTTTTCAAACAGGATTTTCTGAAACCCTGTATACAAAGTGTAATGTTATCACTTGATCAAACAATAAGAATTGGTTCTACTGCTTTCCCCAAGGAACCGATCACAATCAGTCATTTAGTACCAAAATTAGTTTGAATAAATCAACCCTTTGTGTTCACTTAAGTTTAAGAAGTACACCCTGTATGTGTGTGATTACTTATATAATTCAATTAAATGAATATTATAGAAGTCAAAAGTATATTGAATATCAAAAAAATGGCGAATAATTAGCGCACAGTAAGAAAGTACAAGACAGTAAAAATGCGTCCTGCACAAAAGGTTAAAAAAAGGTACATTTCAAACCTGCATTATTGGATCCCATAGACCGAAAATTGGATTACCGTGGGATCAAGCTGTCAAACCGGATATTCGTGTGAAGTTAATATTAAAATGTAAACGAGATCCTGCAAAAAACGGGATGTCTCCATAGGTAACAAGCGTTTACCTTAACCATTTTTTAATCTCCTCCAACTCCCCACGCACCGTTTTCAAGCCTCGCCTCACCGTAATCTGGTTCATTATTAACTCATAATCTTCGCCTAATATAGTTCCCACACCTGCCGCTAGTCGCCATGAATCAGCGGCTTACATTTAATTAACACTATAAATACGGGGAAAACCCGAGACCGGGGCAATAATCTCGGGGCTGGTTTTTGGTTAGTTTAGGCTGAGGGTGACAAGGGTTATTAGTTAACACACTTCTTAGAATTTTGTCTATAAATAGTGCGGGTTTTAGAATCAGAGCTAAGTTAGTTTAATGCAAATACACCACTAAATTTTTATCACCGAAAAAATTTTAACAGGTTATGTAGAAACGTGTGGAATATTGAAAGCAAAAGAAAAAGAAATGGTTTTCATGAAGTTAATATTTTTATAAAATTTTCGTTAGTCCGTATTTTACGCGTCACAGCTGGGTCACTCCGGTGCTCGCTAGAGTAGTCGTACGCGCTCACACGTTGCATCGATCTGTCTGTCTCGCTCACGCCTCGACCACGCTTCCAGTGTTATTATTACATAATTAGCTAACTTAGACCATTTTTAATTTTAATTAGTGTTACATTATTGTTCTTGAATAGTGCTAGTGACGCGTGTGTCAATAAATTACCAATTTTAGGAGGATATTTTGAGTCACTTTATTTTAGTCTTTTTTTTGCACAAATGGGATCAGTATCAATAACCCATTACCCAGAATTTTTTTTTCGGTGATTAATAATAATAAATTTAATAATACGCAATCCCGGTACTCACATATTCCTTTGGTATTATTTCTTGGACACAAACAGAACTAGATACACTTCAACGTAACATAAATACACACATGACTAAATTCAGGAAACACCACCCAAAGTCATGCATTCAAAGGACCGTCCTACCAAGAAACGAGGGAGGCAGAGGACTCATTGACGTCAAAAATTTACATAATAGACAGATAACTACGTTAAGAAAGTTTTTCCACAACAAAGCAAACACACTTCCTCTTTATCGCAACCTTACTTTAATAGACAACAAATTGAAACCATTAAACTTACACGACAAGAACGTTCAGCCAAATGAAAAATGCTCACCTGATCAAGACAAAGTTTCGCAATGGGCTCAAAAGTCGCTGCATGGAAGGCATAAAGCTGACCTCAGTCAACCACACGTCGATAAGGATGCATCGAACGCATGGCTGAGGCGCGGTGAGCTATTTCCCGAAACAGAGGCTTTTATGCTCGCGATACAGGACCAGGTGATAGCGACGCGTAACTATCGCAAGCACATCACTAAAGAATTGCAGGCGGATATATGCCGAAAATGCAATAGCGCACCGGAAACCATACAACATATTACCGGCGCCTGCAAATCTTTAGCCCAATCAGACTACAAGCACCGACATGATCAAGTAGCAGCAATCATCCACCAATATATAGCACATAAACATAAACTGATAACAAAAAAATCCCCTTACTACAAATATACACCCTCAACCATACTCGAGAACAGTGATTTGAAAATTTACTGGGACCGAACAATAATAACAGACAAAACCATTCATTATAATAGACNTTTTTTTTTTTTAATGGCAACCAAACCTCTCTGGGAGGTTTATTTCTGCCAATGTCGAGTGAAAAATAATTGACAAAGTTATCAATAGAACGTGGGTGTTTCAGTTCTATTGATTTTTCATGGATTCCGTGGAGTTAAGTATGCCCGTAAGCAGGTTTCGAGACGCCACCGGGTCCAAAGCGGGTTGTTCATACGACAACCCACTCGACACTCGATGCGCGCTCAAACTCGAAGTATTTCAATGTTTTTTATAATTTATCACTTCACTGCACTTTAGAACACAAAATAACACCAAATTTGTACACTAAAGTCCATTAAATAATAAATTGAAACCATTAAAACAGATCGACCATGCTTCCCGTTCAACTACCCTCCACGGAATCAACAGTAACTTGTTTTTGTATGGAGTTTGACAGATTTTTGACGTTTGTTAAAGTCAAAAGTAAGATGGTGCAACTCAGCCTTAGTTACTGAGGTATAGGAGCGGCACGGGAGGGAGTTTTTGACAGTCAAATGTCAGCGAGACCTCAGATATCCTACAGATTTGTATGCTCTTTTACGTCATAATGTCAATGTCACCTCTCCTGTGCCATTCACATAACTCAGGCACTGACTCAATGAGGGCTATCGTTTTTATACTTAACAGTTGGCACCCCTGGCGATTGACAGGACTCTACAGTGGCGCCATCTTGATGAGTGCAAATGCGATAGTCCTCCTACCACTTTAGCGCTCACCAGCTGGCGCCACTGTCTTCGCTACTAGCAAGTGACAGGACCTTACTCTACAGTGGCGCCAACTGGTGAGCGCTAAAACGATAGCCCTCATTGAGCGTTATACCTTAACTAGCTTCTTACAATAGCTTCGGGTATTCTGTTGATGAAAGTTCTATCAAAAAGGATATTTTGCGTGAGAGAGTAACAAATTTTGAGGTATGGAGGGCCGTATTACCTAAACCCTTTTTCAATTATGAGAAAATGGGCTATTTCAATAATAATACGAAGCCCAGGAAAAGTGAAATTGAATGAAAAGAAAAACTCTATGAAAAACAAAAACGTTGTATGACACAAGGATAAGTAAAAAGCCTTGTACCTTAAAGGTGACCTATAATATATTACATACGTCTACTATAAAAATGAACTTCGTACTCGACACTTATGAAAACACAATATTAATTATCGATGTACCTACATACTAAAAACTGGTAAAACACGTAATTTAAGTAAAATTTACGTCAATTCGCTTAAAAGTCAAGTTGAAAAAGTGCGCAATTGTTTTTGGCAAGACAACGATTGTTTATAACTCAGGAAAATATTTTTTACTTGCTCTTTGTTAACTAACTTTAGATAGCTGGTGCCGCCTCCAAAAATATTTAAAAAAAAACGCAATTATTATTGTTTTTTCTTTTTACGAAATTTTCCATGTCATTGTTGTTTTATTTGTCACGTATTCACGCGAGTTATTCTAGAAAATAACTAGAAATCCCTGACTCATTTAAAGTAAAAAACCTACATAAAGAGAGAAGTCTTAAAAAAATGGCAATTGAAAAAAAAATCGTAGTATTTTTTATTTCGATCCCAAATATCACGTCAAAGCGAAAGACTGCATACATTTTTGAAAAAAAAGTGAATGAACTTTTGAAAAAATGCAAGAACAATGGACTTTTATCTACGTGTATGTTATCACTAAATACCTAAAGAAGTAAATAGTTACGTTTTTTGGCTAACGACTTGTTCACGGTTTGTCGCGGTCATTGTAAGTTTTGTCGTGTTTGACCGATTTCAGTTATAAAAACCTAGGTAGTACCTACCAGTGCAGCCATTAGACCGACGGCGAAATTGATCAGAAAAACACAGGAGGAATTAATAATAATAATATATTTTTTTGATAATAATTACATTGTAAAAAGAAAAAATTAAAAATAAGAAAGTAAGATGAATAAAGGAATAATAATAATAATAAAGAATTATTCATTTTAGCAAATATCACAGAAACATTCTCCAAAGACATAAGAATGCAATTTGGAATAGATAAATGCAAAGTCCACTCCGTCGAACGAGGTAAGGTCCAACACAACCCATACTTTGTTGAAACAGGCGAGGAAATAGAAGCGATGAATGAGGAAGCAAGCTATAAGTACGACAACTTTTGCAGAAACAAACTAAACAGCAACTCAAAAATAAATTCAAACAGAGACTCAAAACAAAACTCCCACCCACCTCAGCTCTAGAAATATCATCAAAGCAATTAATACATTCGCAATCCCGGTACTCACATACTCCTTTGGTATTATTTCTTGGACACAAACAGAACTAGATACACTTCAACGTAACATAAATACACAGATGACTAAATTCAGGAAACACCACCCAAAGTCATGCATTCAAAGGACCGTCCTACCAAGAA
The DNA here is from genome assembly GCF_004193835.3 of Ostrinia furnacalis. NCBI lineage: Eukaryota > Metazoa > Arthropoda > Insecta > Lepidoptera > Crambidae > Ostrinia > Ostrinia furnacalis. Next base: position 17,442 of record NW_021136742.1, on the reverse strand, counting down.
ACGAGGGAGGCAGAGGACTCATTGACGTCAAAAATTTACATAATAGACAGATTACTACACTAAGAAAGTTTTTCCACAACAAAGCAAACACACTTCCTCTTTATCGCAACATTACTTTAATAGACAACAAATTGACACCATTAAACTTACACGACAAGAACGTTCAATGAAAATGCTCACCTGATCAAGACAAAGTTTCGCAATGGGCTCAAAAGTCGCTTCATGGAAGGCATAAAGCTGACCTCAGTCAACCACACGTCGATAAGGATGCATCGAACGCATGGCTGAGGCGCGGCGAGCTATTTCCCGAAACAGAGGCTTTTATGCTCGCCATACAGGACCAGGTGATAGCGACGCGTAACTATCGCAAGCACATCACTAAAGAATTGCAGGCGGATCTATGTCGAAAATGCAATAGCGCACCGGAAACCATACAACATATTACCGGCGCCTGCAAATCTTTAGCCCAATCAGACTACAAGCACCGACATGATCAAGTAGCAGCAATCATACACCAATATATAGCACATAAACATAAACTGATAATAAAAAAATCCCCTTACTACAAATATACACCATCAACCATACTCGAGAACAGTGATTTGAAAATTTACTGGGACCGAACAATAATAACAGACAAAACCATTCATTATAATAGACCTGACATTACCATACACAATACATTAGAAAAAACCGTATATCTAATTGATATTGCCATCCCTAACACGCATAATCTACAGACAACCATTTCAGAAAAAGTTACAAAATACCATGACCTAGCCATAGAACTGAAAAAGCAATGGAATGCAAGCGCTGTTTATATTGTACCTATCGTAATATCATCCACAGGAGTACTCGTAGTACCGAAATCATTGGCAAAAAGCCTCAAATTACTAGACATTAATGACCAAATAACACACCTACTACAAAAGGCCGTAATTTTAAACACTTGCCGTCTCACCCGTAAGTTTTTATCCTCGGACATATCGTCATTTAACGCTGTTATGCTTGGCTGAGGCCCGCATAACAGATGTAATAACCCATCTTAAAAAGGTGGAGGAAAGATGCGAAAAATAAATAATAATAATAAAGCATTTATTTAATTCGAAGTTATGGATCAATTTTCCTTTAAGTACCTAATCAAATGGTGCAGATGGCGATCCATGCTAAAGCAAACAAGTACATACATTAGTCATTATTATCCAAAGTGCGTATAATCAATAGAAACCACTAACATAGAAAAAAAAATCCTCGAATGTCTATTATAAGAAACATTTTGTATAGTCGAGCGAGTCGCTGTTTTTTTTAGCTTATTTCGTAGGCTGAGTTGCACCACCTAACTTTCACCGTAACTTTAACGATAACCGGTGGTTTTTGTATGGAGTTTGACAGATTTTTGACGTTTGTCAAAGCTAAAGTAAAATGGTGCAACCCAGCTTGATATGCATGCTCATTTTGACCAGACCAGACCCGATTATCTGTAATCGTCGTGCTTTACGTACTTAATTTTTTTTTCCACGTAGGATGCATATTAAAAGAACTCAATACCTATCTAAAAACATTCGATAACACTTACCATTTGCAAAGTTGTAATATGCCGTTTCCAAAACAAAAACTTCTGATACTGGGGTCCCATGGCTGCCAACATGTAGTACGTGTACATGATGATGTGGACGAACGAGTTGATGACCCCTATGAGGGTCCCGTGACCCCCGGGGTAGTACTTCGTGGCCCCCCACGAGATCATCGGCATGACTGTGTGGTGGTACAAATGGAGGAACGTGATCTGCCGCTCTTTTTTCCTGATGACGAAGAAAACTGTATCTAGCAGTTCGGATATCTTTGCCAGGAAGTAGATGTAGACGCCTCTGGCGACCTGGAAAATGAAATAAAATATGCTATGACCAAAAGATTAGCAAGCTGAAGTAGCAATGGGCAGGGTACATAGTACGCAGAATGGGGCAGCAAGGTTCTGGAATGGAGGCCGCGTACCTGAAAACGCAGCGTAGGACATCCACCTACAAGGTGGACCGACGACATCGTAAAGGTAACAGGGAAGCGCTGGACGCAGGCCGCTACCAATCGATCAACGTGGAAATCATTGGGGGAGGCCTATGTTCACCAGTGGACGTCCTATGGGTGAAATGATGATGATGATGATGACCGAACGACCAAAGGGTGAAGTGTATTTTGAAACGCAGATACATAATTTGTACGTTTTTGGTAAAACGTTTGCATAAAAATTTTATATTTTCCTTTTTAAATGTACCTATTGTCTTTTCCTCAATAATTATGAAGTATTTTAAATGATTCGCCTCCTACCTAAAATGAGTAACGTGAGTTGCACGAAAATGAACATTGCTATTACATCAAAAGAAGGGACTGAAAACTTAGTAGGTAGGTACATNAAGGTGGAGAAAGATGCGAAAAATAAATAATAATAAATAAATAATAATAAATTTAAAATTTAGTGGTGTATACATATACACACTTTATGGAATATTGCGTTCTTCTTCCTTCTTTTCGTGTCGGTCGACAACAAACCTAAACAGTGTCAGCCCAAAACTCCGCCACAAGAGTGGCGTTGTCTATCTTGTTGTAGCACTCATCAAATCCCCCTGAATGCAGTTGCTCGGGCACTCAGGGCACGAAATCAGGTGCTTCATCGACTGGGGAACAAAACTGCACCTGCACTCCATGTTTAAGCCATCCAAGAATCCCCACCTGACCAGATTGTCCTTACCTACTACTTATATTTGACATGACAAATATTGCGTTAAGGTGATTGAAGACTAGTAGAGCATTTACCTACTTGTAACAGAACAACGAGCCGCTCTATACAATGTTCTAGTTTTCACCCTTTCAAGAACCAAACCTCGTTCATTTGCCTGTACTATTGCCATTCGTGAGAACGTAACATGACATAGAAATGCTATGGAATCTACATTTATTCACCTTTAGCTATGCGAGCTAAGCTTTAGTAACTTGCTTAGCTCTTATAAGATTTTAAACTTTCGCGTGCCATTTCAACTAAATAGTGAAACACGGGTTTCAACGTGACATTTTTTATATGAGTTACATTATGTACTCGCTTGACGTTTCGGTTGCTATGCTGGAGCCGTGGTCACAAGAAAACTGGCTTTCTCTATTTTAGTTGCTTAGCTCTTGTTCTGGCCCGCAATAAACTTGATCAGAGCGGTTTGTCCACAGTCTCAGCGAATGTAACAAAACTATCTTTCCTCGTCATAAGCTTTGAAAAACATTCACCGAAAACACGACCCTAATCGAATTTTGTACCGAGGATAAGGCGCGCTATGGACGGAAAGACAAAAGTGTCTTTAAAGCTTAAGGCAAAAATTTTTCAGTCGCTATTTTCAAAATAAATCTTCGTTAACTGAGTACTTAAAATACCAGCTGTCACAATAACAGTTAACACGAAAAGACTTTACCCCGAATTCATAAAAAATAGAAAAGTTATTGTTTTCAACACTTGACATTGACAAGAACAAGACAAAACATTTAACTACTAGAGATTTTATGATTGACTATTCCCAGTCAACATCATCATTATAATGTCGGGTTAGTTACACCATTTATAATTCAAGAACTGCTTGACAGATTTTAATGTAATATAAGCTACTTTCTAACCGAAAACTTACAAAGGAGGGTAATCTGTAAACCGCAATTTGACACCTCAGGTCACATATTAATTGACTGGGCGGTATGAAGTTCATGCTGTGCCGGGCCGTGTCTTGCCGTGAATGTCCAGCCTTACATACAGGGTGATTAATCGACCAGACAAAGTTGTATCTACAGACTGTTTCGTTTTGCCCAATGATGGATGAGCGTGCGGCAGTTAGCTGGACGCATAAGTCGTTTGTCACGGTGTAGGTGCATACCTGCGTTCAAATTCCGAGTTACAAGTGGAGTTTTAACGAGTTTTGAGTTTGGATTGTTTTTTTTAAATAACAATAACGCCCGTATTCACAAACATTACTATGAGGTCTCATAGTGCGCGTGGGCCGTGGACGCACAGGGTGACACACGAACCAATCAAAGAGCTCTATTCACCGCTGTGCATTCGATTTGCTGCTTCACTTAAGCAAGCATCGTTTGTGAATACGGGCGTAAGGTTTAACCGACAAAGTGTAATATTGATTAGGAAAGCAATCAGCTGATATAATATGCTTTTGGTTCAAAAATGATCATGTGGTTAGCAGTTTTAGGCTCTAATATGACGATAAAGTTTTATTTTCTTAAGTAGGTACTAAACTAATGCAGCATAGTCTTTTTTATTGCCAATCAAACAAGTAATTACGAAGTTACGATGCGTTGAAGTTCCGCGTGACGTCACAAAGTGCTACATTTTTAAACACGCCTTGACGACACGGGCCTCTTCTTATGAACTTTGGCGCGCATCTCTTTCAATTAGCATTAGTTTGAAAAACTGAAAAATACGTGTCGAGTATTTTTTGATCAGTTCACTGACGGACTAATTCAAACTTTTGCTTTTTTTGCCCAGGAAAAATTCCTACTACCCCTTTATATGGAATTATCGACATACCAGTCTCACTAATGCACAGCAGTTTCCACCGGTTGCCGACAGGTGGCAGCCTGAGGGTGTCTCGAGGCGACTGAGACGCTCTTGAACAGAGTGTCTGCCTCCACACGGAAACGTTAAGGACTTGAGACTTTCAGCTTTGGGGGGCTACTCCCAAAAACGTTGCGAAGCTTCGAATGTTGCTATCCTTCTCACGTAAAGCGAGATACCAGCAATCAGCATGAGCGACAGTGATAGATCTGAAACTACGTAATACGCGTGACGTGGTAGCCCTGCTGTTCTCAGAGTCTTTACAGCAGGTGCGATAATTTTCCATGAATGGTGTGACTTGGAGTTAACTACAATACAGATACAATATAATACAATACAGGTACAGGAATGTTAGAGGAATAAAATATGACTATAGTAGGTAGGTAAGAAAGAAAGAAAGAAAAAAATTTTATTTGGTACCAAATTAAAAAAAAATATTATAAAATCTTTATCGCACAATAAAATCGTACAAAAGGTGGACTTAATGCTATTTAAGCATTCTAGGTATGTTTTTTTAAGATACTACAACAGATATTACAATTTTTAAATACAAATTACTTATAATACCGTTAACCCTCATGGTAAGCTAAAATGCTTGTGTTACGAGTGGGTTCACCACAATTATAGCGGCGGTGGGGATCGAACCCGCGTTCCTCAGAGCATGCACGAGTCAACATCGTTGGCTATCGTCGCTTAAAATTTTTAAGTATCCACAGTACAAGTTCAGTTTAGTTCGATAACAAATATTCAATTATTAGTTAGAAGATGTAAAGAAAAGAAAAAAGATTACTGTGGTGCCATGAACATTGATCATTAAACATTCAAAAAATCAAAATCAAAATCAAAAATCATAATCAAAAATATTTATTCAGTTTAGACCACAAGTGGCACTTATGATAAATTAAATACTATCAAACTTGTACGAACAAGATCGCATGCGACAGATTTCTCAGTGCTTCTAAAATTTACGACTTTTAAAGGAAGAAGAAATAAAAACCCGTTAGTTTCTTCAATAATTCAAAATGTAACTAAACTTTATATGTGAGGACAAAGGTCTTTAAAAGAATTTAGCGAGCTTAAACACTTATATCCAGTTCAAAGGCGCGGAAATGAAACTAGCCGGCAAAGAGGGCCGAGTGCGGGACCTCCTCAACTGTTGCGCTTCCGTTTGCACTCTTTTAGTCAAAGTCAAAGTCAAAATTCCTTTATTTGTGTAGACTATTGAATCGTGCTCTGAAAGAATATTAAATGTAATATCAATTATATGTGGATGGATGATTCAGTGGTTTGGGGACTAGATCACTCACTATGCCAGAGGTCACGAGTTCGGTTTCCGTACGGCACAAATATTATTAAGAGGAAAGATTTGATTGTTTGTTTGTATTAAATAAAAGGCTCCGAAAGTACTGGACGAATTTGATAAATTCTTTCACCATTATAATCTTCTTTCAAAATTATTTCGGATGAACATAGACGGTATCAAATTCGCCGGGCCAGCTAGTATTATGTACGAATCGAGAGACTAATGCCCGTTTTTACCATCAATTCCTAATTTTATGGGACCTCTATGGTAACAGGAATTTTGTTTTCATAGGGGTCACTTAAAATTAGGAATTGATGGTGAAAACGGGCATAACTCTTTAATCAATAGACGCAGGCTAATCTTTGTAATTCATAAGCAACTATTCATAAAAATAAGAAACTAGACATAATCATGGTGTGCAGTCTTTACTGTACAAGGCAAAAGTCTTTCACAGTATTCCATACAAAAGCAAGTCTTTAAAACGGCGAGATTCATATCTTTTTCCATCAACACTCCCACATTAAAATGCTGAATAACTCCTAAGAAGCAGCCGAAAAATCTTTTGGGGACCACAATCTGGTGGAAAAAGACCAAAAACACGAAATACCAAGACAAGATCGTTATCCCCCCCCTTAGCCCAGATCTTTCCTTGGAGGGCGCCCCTCAATCTGCATATCTGAAATGCATATTTCCTGCAATAAAGGATTTGTCCACTGAATAATACTTGCAAGCTATAATTTTAAATCCCACAATGTCTGTCTGTCTTAGACTGTCTTTACCCGATAAACGAAAGCTAAGTTTAAAGTGTGTCAGATTCATTTTATCATCATCGTCATCATTTCGGCCATAGGACGTCCACTGCTGAACCTCCCCGGGTGATTTTCACAAAGTGCCAGATTAGGTGCGACAAAACAAAACCACACATTGTGTAAAAACTAACTTTTAATATAGCGTTTCCAAAACAGTAATATGTTATCATATTTTATTTATTGGGCAATGGGACAATTTTTATTTAAGAACCTTCCTACTATATCGATCGAATGCCTTCTAGGCGCTACATGTGTCAAATCTTTGAATTCAATTCTAATTCTTTTCAAAAATAAAGGAATATTTTCTTTGAGTAAAATTTTCTAATTAAGAGTCACTTCAGATGGCATTACAAAATTCCACCCTGTATACTAATTTGTTGTGCAATCAACTACCCACGTTCTACGGGTCTTCCAATATCAAACGACTCTATCCTCTATCTACAAATATTGTCTCTTTCAGTGGACCAAAGCCTCGTGAGCGCGGTATATAGCTCGTTAGGCTAGACGCAAAAAACAACCGCGAGACACGCCGGGTCGCAAATAAACTGAGTAGACGCCCCTTTTGATGTCCCCGTGTCCCCACGAATCCCCGTAATGACTCCAGCTTTATGCCGACGCTTTCACAGATTACTCCGTGTAAGATTTTTGAATTTAGAACTGATTCTTTGAATAATTTTTTGGTATGAAACGACCAGACATGTAGAGAAGGAGTTTTGTTGGAAACAAAATTTAAAACGTGTTAGGTATTAGCCACAATGCGCAAAAAATGACCATCCCTGGTGCGCAGGGTCCGGAGTAGTGGCAACAGCATCCTGACCATGATTGCGAGCAGGTTGGATTGTGTGTACGCGAGGCATTGCTATGACACAGCCTATGGAGTGAAGCGGGGATGACTCATGTATGCATAACCTCACACTTAATTGTGGGTTTGGAATTGAAATTAGTATAATTTATAATTTAATTTATTATGATACATATTTCAATTCTAAATCTTAATCTAAATTCAATTTATTTAATTTCTTATTTTACATCGTTTCAACTAACATATTATGTAGTTTTTAAGTGCAATTGTTACGAACAAACTGAGTCCTGGTTACTTGAATAAAGAATCATTTATTATTATTATATTATTATTAGAACATTTTTACGGTGTTATTTAGTCCCAAACTAAGCACAGCTTGTATTTACTTTAGTTTGCCCAGTGTGGGGATTTAGGCAAGATTCGGTCAAACTTTTATCAGAGAATAACTCCTAGTATAGTTCTCTTGTTTGGTCGAATTCACCCTTAGTAACTCTTGCAGTGGGAAACTGAAGACTAAATTACCTGATGATGATGATGTTGATGATGTTGATGATGATGATGTTGATGATGATGATGTTGATGATGATGATGTTAATGATGATATAAATAAAGACATACGACTAAAATTGCCAGATAATCTAATTACCCTGACAGTTGAAAGAGAATTTATTTCCAATAGACGGCATTACGAATTCAAATCCAATTATTTTTATGTATGCCCTTTCCATGGCACTTATACACTACCCAAATATGTTTGATCAGACCCAACATGTACAATCAAAACACACTTAAAATTGACCTTACCCGAAACTACGTGTAAACTAGTAAAAATCCTGGGCATTGAGTCCTCAGGGGCGCACACATCCAAGACGCGTAGTCGGTAATGTAAAATGCATGTAGTATATGCCGGCGCCACACTGACGTATTAAGCGAAAGTTAATCCCGAGTTTACCCTTGTTCGGGCAAAAGATTTCCCTGGAGCATCCCGGGCCCTGTGTGGTGTGGGCCACGCGATGTAGAGACTATTTGCCCCTAGACTTTTTGACCTCATGCAAAGTTTTTCTTGGGTGCAGGATACAAAGACAGCCCGTCTTTAAAATACTACACTATTTTCCCTGAAGTATCAAAGACCAGAAACTCTTTGGCCCAGACTTTTTGACCCCATGAACTAGCTAAGTTTTATTTGGGCGCAGAATTTGTGGAATGGCAAAATACTGGTCACTATTTTCCCTGGAGCGTGGGCCCTGTATGGTGTGGCAATATAGAGACTCTCTGACCTCATGGCAATGTTTTTTTTGGGCGCAGGATACAAAGACAGCCCGTCTTTAAAATACTACACTATTTTCCCTGAAGTATCAAAGACCCTGTGTGGTGTGGAGCACGCGACGTAGAGACTCTTTGGTCCCAGACTTTTTGACCCCATGGAATAGTTACGTTTTTTTTGGCACAGAATTTGTGGAATGGCAAAATACTGGTCACTATTTTCCCTGGAGCATGGGTTCCCCAGACTTTTTGACCTCATGCAAAGTTTTTTTGGGTGCAGGATACAAAGACAGTCTATTTTTCGGGGCTGCATAGAAAATAAAATACTGATTACTATTTCCGCTGATCAAGGAATGTAGCTCAGAGACTATTTGGCCCCAAACTTTGAACTCATGGACCACTAGCTATGTTTTTTGGGAGAAGAATTCGAAGTGCTCGGTTTTTTTTTATCCACAACGAGGAAGCTCTTGGCCTGTATCTCACCTGATGGTAAGTGAAACACCATACAAGAATGCATGGTAAATTCAGTGAACTGCTCCTGAATCGAATGTACCTACTACTACTATTTCTATTTATTTATATTAACCGGCAGACAGTGGTGACTGAGTTTGTTGCGGCGCTTCTTCTCAGCACTTGCCAAATGTTGGTCTCGAAGCGCTGGTAGGGTAAAAAGATTATGAGACATGTAGAGGCTCCTTAAGAGCATATTTTATGACGATTTGTAAGAACTATTTATTAGTCTAAACAAATAAAGAAATTTTGACTTTGACTTTGACTTTGATGATCAGGCCGAAGGTGGAAGCGAGCTTGCTTGGTTATGGCTACTTCTGAATTTGCCTGGTTACTACTTTGTGTTTCGGTAGTAGGAGTTATGGACAGTTTCTCTATGGTTGGGAATTTGAATGTAATTTTAATGGAGTCTATAACTTTTTTAACATACTAGTAAAAGGAAATTACATTTTAAATTGACCCATTGTAAACGAATTTAGGACTAGTCTCTTGTCTCCTGAAAAGGGTCTGTTTTAACAATTCAATTATTTTCCAATCCATTTTCTTGAATTCCTTAGACCACACACCAATAGCGTAATATTTTAACCGGGATGGTATAATCGTAACTCTTTTCGATCGGGCTATTGGTCGGGGTATGTCCCGGACAATAAGAACCGGATTAGCAACTACTTATATTATTATCCTGCTCAAACGGAGCCTGAGATAATAGGGTTTTACTATATGAAAGATTTATTCGACATTTTCGTTAGTCTGACGAATATAATATTTTATTTATAAGTAAATAGATTGTCATCGGTTCATCTGTTGGAGAGGGAAAATAAGGGATTATTATGTCGAGTGTCACCTTCAATTATTTTTATGGTGGGTGTATAAATAAGGTAAGATATAATTACGTTTCTGTTAAAGAAATCAATAGATACACAAAACGGCGGATTATAATTACCTTTAATTTCATCTTAAATGGTACAAATTGCGTTTTTTGAATTAAAATTGGTACATTATACGTATTTCTAGATACATATTTAGCACTTACACAGGTAAATAGAAGGATTTTATTATCATTGAAATATAAAACCAGCTGTGATTGCCAATGGCTCTAGTGGTAATTTTGAGTCGAATTTCACTACTTTACGAGTTAGTTAATTTACTTATAAAAAATATTACAAGACTAGCGGCCGAATACTGAAACGCCATTTAAATATTTGACGGCTTCTCAAATAGTTAAGCAGCTCCTAAACTTACATTTCGCATACTCAAAACAATATCTGAGCAGTTCTCAATTTTTAAGCACCTCTCAAATTAAGTTGCACTCAAACGCCACTTAAATGAATTTTCGCATACTGAAACGCCATTCAACGCTAAGCATTACTCAAACAACTGTCAAATCGTCTTAAGCAGCTGATAAATTTGAGAGTGCTTGCGCGGTATCTTAAATCCTATTCTTATACCTCAATCGACCTAAATAGTGGTAAATAATGTGTGTCATCGTTATCATTTCTTTCGAGCCTCGAGGAAATACATAGATCTAATCGCAGGAACGCAATAAGGCTGAACGCTATTGAATATTATTATAATGACGTGAAATTCCGGGCGAGGTTCCGTGTCTCTAAAGAAACGGTGTTGTTTCTGAATTCATAATTTGGAAGCTCTTTGAAACCCCTTACCAAATGCCATACAACCAGTGGACCAAATACTTATTATAACCCTACTGTTCTACGCAACGGGAAGTTATGAACGTGTACTAGGTGATATCTTCCACATCTAACAGCCAACTGTGCATCGTATAGTGCACGAAGTAACAACCAAAATAGCTGCTATGAAATCGCTTTACATAAACATGTGCATTTTTATTTAATTAAAAAAATAATTTTAAAGGTGATACTTTTTATTGTTGAAATCTATTAAGTGGCGATCGTGGACCGAAACGTAACCACAATTGACATTTATCATTGTTGACTGACAGGGCATCAAATTGACAAATCAACAACTCTTGGAAATGCTGCTGTGCTGTGCGATGTCCCCTTAATCCTCAGAAATAGGCATGTTTATGTAATAGGCGTGTTTAACGGCCGAATACTGAAACGCCATTTAAATATTTGACGGCTTCTCAAATAGTTAAGCAGCTCCTAAACTTACATTTCGCATACTCAAAACAATATCTGAGCAGTTCTCAATTTTTAAGCACCTCTCAAATTAAGTTGCACTCAAACGCCACTTAAATGAATTTTCGCATACTGAAACGCCATTCAACGCTAAGCACTACTCAAACAACTGTCAAATCGTCTTAAGCAGCTGTTAAATTTGAGAGTGCTTGCGCGGTATCTTAAATCCTATTGTTATACTTATAACGACCTAAATAGTGGTAAATAATGTGTGTCATCGTTATCATTTCTTTCGAGCCTCGAGAACATACTGACAGTAGCTTCACAGTTCATTTATGAAAACCTTTTATATGTCCGCAAAAATATAGAGCAATTCACGAAAAAGAGCGATTTGCATAACTTTAATACAAGAAACAAAAATAAACTTGCCGTTCCAAATTTCAGATTGCATAAGATTGGTAATTCATTTATGGGAAAATGTATTAAATTCTTTAATAAATTACCACAAACTGTTGTAGAACTACCCATTCATAAATTCAAAGCACATATTAAAAGTACCTTAATGAAAAAGGGCTACTATAAAGTCGATGATTATTTAAAAGATAAAAATGTTTGGGATACGTTACTGCCTAGCTCGCATAAATATTTATAACTTTGTACATTTTAAAGCATGTAAACCTTTGAAAAAGAGGCTGACAATAGTGACTGAGTTTCTTGCGCTGCTTCTTCTCAGCACTGGCCCAATTATTGTCCTGAAGCAGTGGTAGGGTTAATACTGGGACGTGTAAAAGTGCTTTTTAAGCCTATTTACAGAAATGAATGAGTTTTAATGAGTTTTAGTTTTAATACGTCACGTTAGAAACTTTAACAGAGTTAATTCGGTGTTTGCAGAGGCACAAAATGACCTTGTGTTTAGTGGATACCTAGAAACCTGGTGCGTGCCCCATCTGAGTATCAAATCTACGCGTACTGAGCGCTGCTATATCAATTGTAACAATTAAATCATTAACGTAGTTCTATGAAACAAAATTACATCGAGAAACCATTTCATTTAGTATCCTAAATGTCCTCCTGAAAATGTCTTCATTAATAATTACACTAACGAAGTAGCTTTGGGATAATCAGGGATAATATTAGGATGAAAACGGGATAAAACGAATGTCCCGGGAAACCCTAAAACGCTGAGAAATACGCTAATTGCGTAACAAAACTAAATCACGTTGAGACTTATCGCTAAGTATGTTGTGGGGCCATGCATCTAGCGTTTAAATAAGGTACTAAAATAAATTAAGTTTTATTTACCCCTAAAAGTTATATGACTTGTAGTAACAGCTCGAATACCTCAGTAGTTTAGTCAACGTTGTGTGTCGTAAAATGAATCTCATGACTAAGGCTGGGTTGCACCATCTTACTTTGACTTTAACAAACGTCAAAAAATCTGTCAAACTCCATACAAAAAGCACAGGTTATTGTTAAAGTTACGGTCAAAGTAAGTTGGTGAACTCAGCCTTAGAAGTTTGTCAAGTCACTAACCCAGTTTTGTTTATTTAATTCTTTGTAGGAAAATGTAACACCTGAGTGAAAGTGAAGACAACTTCGTTTAAAGTGAGAGTTTGCTTAGATTTTAGAGCAGGAGCTACGCAAACGAACATACTTCGCACACTCACAAACGCTTACGATAAGAAACAAAAATGTATAAAATTTTAAATAACTACATAGATTAATCTTTTTTTCTCAGTCGAGTGTCATTCAGGTGCCCCAGGCTCAGTGCCCGCTCCAATGCAGTTTTTTCTGTTCCTATTTGTAGAATTAATTCTTCAAAGAATCGATTTTTTGTTCGTTCTCGCAACACACATAATGTTCGATATAGTCACATTGATATATTATTATTCAATTGTTCACTGCGTGTCTTTACATCTCATGTTAAGAAGGTTGACAACGTTTAAGTGGGATTATTCATTCATCAGAAACACTGATGAATGAAATTACCTAGTAAATACGTAACTTATTTATTATGTCTTCGCTAATAACAAAACAAAATTAAATAAATAAAGGAAACTTCTGTAAAACATAATTAGTTCCAATTTGCAAATCATGTTATAAACTTCCAAAAACTTGGCCTATGATGCTACCGCGATTCAACTCGGGCTAACGCCATCTATGAGTGAACATTGAAACTATCTTTTTTATGCGATTACATGCAAAGTGCACTACATTTTTAACATATAATGAAACATTCATGCTAATTCACTATCGCCGCCTCCATGGCCACACCTTCGGGAATTCTCGCCGTAGCGGAAACGCAGGGTATCCTAATTTATGGGGAATCTGTACGAATGCAATCTGCTTAATTGCCGCCGCTGCGAACGATAGGGTATTGCAACGCCTCGTCCAGTAATGAATAGTTTTAATTTCGAACTACCCTGCAATTTTTCAGCTGTTTATTTAAAACGAGTGAGCTTTTAATGGCTAATTTGCCAGCTACCACCAAAGAATTCCTAGTAAAATACGAAGGTAGCAGAAATATGTTCAAAATAAAACTTGTGCCGCAGCGCCCCAAAGGGTCGCATGAGACCGCGGTAACAAATGATTTCTAGTGTGTCTCGATTCGATACTTGAAGGGTCAAAACCACATTAGCAAAATTCACATGTAAATAATGTCTTCTTATCATACGCAATCCGTCATTTAGTGAACAACATCTTAGTAAAACAGCCTTTTGTCTCTTAGTTCCATCATCAAAGTCTTTATGATTTTAAGAGCGTTGTAGCAAAAAGTTGGCGTTCGAATTTTAGGTTTTTATTGCTTGACGTCGCCTAGTGAGTGCGCAAACTGCATTTATCTGTACAATTTCAACGCTGCGTCGACTAAACGATCTTAATCCGTAGTTGTATCGTACCTAAGACAGTACATCATACATATTAATAAAGAAATAATGTATAATTTACCTATTTGATTTTTTCTCAGATCAGACTTTTAGCAAAATCAAGTTACGTAATTAATGTATTTTTTACACTAGTAAATCCCGCGACAAGTTTTTAATCTTTAAATTGAGTAAAGTAATAGGGGAGAGTTCGGTATATTGTACCGCCGGGTAAATTGTACCACCCTCATATTTCGTAAAGTATTTATTGAATGTCTGTAATTGCAACACTCAGTGATACACAACTAAAATCAATTAATATCGGCCATGTGGTTTTTGCCGTGACAACAAACACGTGTGTTTTATTTTGAAAAGTATTTTTTCATTGTTTTCAAGTAACTTTTGACAATACATGTTTGGATTGTAATTTTGTTAAATTTAATCACAGGGTGTTTCTAATATATTATTTAGAAGCGTAAATTAGTGTGGATTACAATTATTTGAAACATTTTTCGGTATTTATAAGCTATATTTTTTACCGATTTTTTAAAAGCACTATCGCCTAGTCGGCTAAATTGTACCACATCAAGTTGTATGGAACTTTACCAACGGATTTTGAAATTTTTTTTAGTAAATTATATTTTGAAGTTATAATAGCGTAGTTATGTTTGACTAACAATAAATGAAAGCAAAAGACTGGCAAAGTAGATTAGGTACAAGTGTGCGTTACGATAATTGGAATTACAAAACTTGTACTCAAAATCGTGATAACGTGTAAAACAATATGGATTGTCTATGTTATTAACTACTGTTCCTCTTCGTTTCCTAATTTGTTAAGAATGTATCGTATAATATTTTGCGATAGTTTTTTTAAAGGCTTGAAATTTATTGAAATCCAATTTAGTAACCCTGTGGTACAAATTATCGAACCGGTTGGCTAAATTGGACCGAAGCTCTGAACTCGTACTTGTTGATTTGTGCTAAATATACAACAGTCATGTTAATTAATACTTAGGAAATAGTAAGTTGAATAATGTATCTTTTATTATATACCATGGACATTAGCAAAAACAAAAGAAAACTATGTGTAAAATGGGATTGAAAAAAACTGGTCCAAATTAGCGGACTCTCCCTTAACCCTTTACACACGAGAATAAAAAAGTGTCAATATTTTAATAAAACTTTACTTAGGGGTTATTTTAGAGTTTAAATAAGATTAGAAAAATACTTTAAAAAATTTTGAATTTTCAGTTTTCCTGAAAGTATGCCCTCACGATAGTGAGGCTTCGGTATAATTTGTTAGTCTCACGATAGTGAGTGTTATACTATTTAGTTAATTTATTTAATGAAAACTACTAATTTATGAGCACATAAGTATTCATTTGGTGAGAGACCCCTATAAGTAAAGAGTAAGCTGTAATTTAACAAGCAATTACACCTTTTTTAGCAAACTGTCTTACTAAAAACGAATTAATTAAAAAATATCCACCTTTTGACAAACTTGCAAAGTAAAAACCTTTATTAGTTTGGTTGGTACCAATGTGAGGTCCGAGATGATTATTAAGAGATTGTAAAATAGAACAAAATTACTTTATAATTAATAATAAAGAAATAAATGTCATTTTTATGGCTTAAGATGATATGACCGGAAACAGCTTTTTTGCGAGAAAGGCACAGGTTAACATCTCACTTAGCACATTTAATTTTTGACCAGCTAGAACATCCTTCCAACATGTAACACCTCGGTGCTTTTTAGCCAAGTAATCGTTCTCATCTGTGTTATTATTTGCCTTCTGACCTTAAAAGTCTATATTATATTGTTTATGGATGTCGAGTCGTTTAGTAAATTTTCGACACGATGCTCTTTATTAGGATATCTGTTTAAAGCCTCAGCTATGCTGAAACGAAAATCTAGTAATGCTAAAATGTCTTTTTTTTAATAACCATTAGCTGTGCAATCAATTTTCTAAAGCCGCCGCGAATTAACAACTGCCAGGTCCAAAATTTAAACTAGAACTTTCAAACCCTATTATCTTGTAACAAAGGTTTGGTGGCATTCCATTTGTTAGTCCAGAATATCTAAACCACTCATATCGTTCAACGATTGAATAATAAGATGGACCTCTTTGCAGGTATATTGATCCTTTATTTATCCTGTGTTGCACTTTCCAAAGCGGTTGTCTTGTTCTGTTTCTGCTAGTTGGTCATGGTAAAATACATAAAGGGAATGTCGTGTGTGTACAAATCGGTTATGAACTATTTTGTTAGCAATAAGCCCCTATTTTTTATTCTAGTGTGTCAGTACATATGCAAACATGGGTCCGAAAGGCATCTCATGAAAATATGTGCACCGAACACTATAGCAATTTCGGTTCTAATAGTTTTTAATTCTTTATCGATTTAACGCATGTAGTGCAAGTGTACACCTAGCCATCTCTTTGTAAAAGTGTCATCAAAATAATCAATTGAGATACTCAGTTGGAGTACGAATTCAATTTGTTTGAATTTTCATCCAAATTGACCCTGTATTTTATTGCGGACGTGGCTTTTGTTTCAGCTTTTGCTTGCCACATAGTATTTTTAAAATGTCTGACCAGCCTTGCTGATTCATGTTCAGGGTCTACTTCGTCTCCTGAGCTTTCATATTTGGTATTCTACTCTTCAAATGGTAGGTATGGCTGGCGGCATACATTTAGTATGAAATTCGGAAACATTGAATTTTCGCATAGATCCAGTTTATTCTTTGACCTATTTATTGTTATTGTTTTAAAGAGCTCATGAAGCACTTACAGGAACAGTAAACAGTTTCTCGATATCTTGTATAGTTAAAAATCAAGTGAAATCACTTATCGTTTCCACCCTGTACCTATACTTTTAAAAATAAACTCATTTTATACGTTCATTTGTATAAGTATCTACAATACAAATACCTAACCAACTTAGTTTATTTATTTATTAATGCAAAACACTTGTAAGCTTACAGAGCAGATCCAAAGCGCTTACAAGCTTAAAAATAAAATAAACATATCATACACTTAGGTCACAAATAAAATACATGCAGTTTATAAATGAAATGGCACATAATGTTCTAATTTTAAGTTATAGTTGACGTTTTATAAAACTATTTGTGTAAGTATCATCGAGCGACCGCTGGTGGATTTGCCATTTACCTAACCTACTCCTTTAGGGGCCATCCATAAA